>NC_056750.1:218918221-218983221 GCF_019279795.1 Protopterus annectens
TATCTATAATGCCTGAGTGGGGTATTGTGAAAATGTTATGGCCAAGTTAAGGTAGGTGGTATGCACGGTCTTACCCTCATCCATGGCTTGGTGACCTTCTCAAAGAAGTTAACTAGATTGAGCAGACAAGACAGGCCCTTGACAAAGCCGAACTATGTTGGGTCTATAGTATGGAGATTTCCTATGTTGTTGTTAATCAGGTCCATCATTATCCTTTCCATAGCCTTGCATATGACGCTAGTCAGACTTATGGGTCAATAGTTTCCTAAGTTAGTGGATGGTCCCTCCATTGTGAAGAGAGATGACTGTTGCTGTCTTCCACTCTACTGGGACAAAGTCTGTCTGGAGACTGTGGTCAAATAGAGATCTGAGTGGGTCTGCTAGGGCATGTTCCAAGCTATTTAATAGGCATTCTTGGATTTCATCAGTGCTCATTGATGCCATGTTTCCAGATTTAGAGAGTGCAGTGATGAGCCGTTCTTTTGTGATTACAGGTAAAGGGATTGTAAGGGCTATTTCACTGGGAGTGACCAGAGGTGATGAATGGGGTGAAGATTGAGCTGAATTTATCAGCTAGCAGGTTTGTTATTTCTTCCGGCTGAGTATAGGTAGTACCATCTGCAGCCAACTTGCACATTGTTGAATATTTCCCTTAAGATTTTGGACATAAATCAAACATGCTTTGCGGTTATCCTTTGCTTAGGGAGCTATTTTAGTCTCTTTCATATTTAGCTTTTGAAGACTTGACTATCTCTCTGATTTACCTGTTGAGACTAATGAGGGATTTTTTTCTCTGTAGTGCACCCTCCCTCCTACTTCTTGTTTGATAACAAGCAAATGAATGGAAGGGTATTTCATAGAGAGTGACCAGAGGTGATGAGGGATTGAAAATTGAGCTGAATTTATCAGCCAGCAGGTTCGCTATTTCTTTTGGCTGAATATAGGTAGTGCCCTCTACAGCCAATTCACAAATTGTTGAGTGTTTGCCTTAAGATTTTAAAAATAACTAAAAATGCTTTGTGGCTACCCTTTGCTTAGGAGGATATTTTAATCTTGTATTTAGCTTTTGAAGACTTGACTAGCTCCCTGATTTCTTGTTGAGGCTAATGAGGAATTTTTTTTCTCTGTTGTGTACCCTCTCACTTACTTCCACACAGGAAATTCTTCCTTCTGTTGCATAGTCTAGTTATACCAGGGGTCCACCAGAGTGACTTGTTTTTCCAGCTAGACCCGGGTTTAGTTCGGTCAGGTAATTCTGTTTCTATACAGATATTTAAGTGGTTGTACAGGACATTTGTGTATACTTCTGCATAGGCTTCCATGTTTTGGGGGTTGGGAAGGTTTAAAATTACTTATGCTATCACTTAATAGAAGGTAATTTGCCTTGGAAAAATTCTTTATGGTTTTAAGTATTGATGAGGGTTCTACTGTTACATTTATTTTAAAGGAGGCCAATTCATGATCTGATCTTACCAATGAGAACATTACACTGGTGGGGGGTGTAATGCTCCCCCATGTTTGTGAGTACTATGTCGAGGATATTTGAGCCCTTAGTGGGAGTGCAGACCAGCTGTTCCAGAGCATTTGCATTGAAAAGTGCAGGAATCTCTGAGCCTGCATGTTAGTGGTCATGTATGCTTCCCAGTTTATGAAGGGGGTAGTTAAAATTGCCCACGAGTAGTTTGTTGGGCTGAATGGTAAGTGATTCTAGTAACTTCAAGTATGCAGAGTGGTTTTCATGGTTCAGCTGTAGCTAGTGATATGGTGTGGGATTTTGCTTGTGATCAGCTAGACATGGTGTAGCTCAAGCAAGTCATTCTGCTTGGTCAGTCTAGAGGTGTGATTGTTTTTATATAAATGGAAACACCTCCCATCCTCATTTCATTTCTGTCCTTTTCAGAGGGTGGTCTGAATGTGTGATAGGCATTGTATACGTGTACTGCAGGGATGTTTTCCACAGCCTTGAGACATGTCTTTTTAACTGCACAGATGTCAGCATTCTCCAGGGTGAGGAATGCTTCCAGGGAGTGCAGTTTCTTGTTAAGACTCTTAGCACTGAGCAGTAGCACCTTCAACTTAGCATTAGAAAAAAAAATGTTACATTGGTAGGTCTGTTGATTTGACACTGCCTTTAAAAGCACTATGGCAGTGACTGATGCCTTGGTCAGTATTCAAATCCCTAGTAGTGACAGGTATAGACCATCTCTGGCAAAGCGGTGTGGTCTGTCAATCATGTCATCCCAGGCTGGCAAATGCTGGATCCCCTTGGAATGACACCAGTAGCTAAACCAGTAATTGAAGTCAATCATTTTCTGTTTGTATTGTGGTATCATTCTTGTTGAGGGTAGAATGCTGATCAGTGTGAGACTCATTCCATCTTGCAACACACATTCAGAGAGGTCCATCATGTCTCTCTTCACATACTCTAGATAGATATGTCTCAGGTCATTTACACCCACATGGACTATGACTGAGTGATACTGGTACTTGTGGTTGAGTGACCTGAGTGCCTACATGATCTGGGGACTCCTGGCCCCTAACAGGCCATTGACTGTTACCCTCTCTTTAGCCAGCTTGGTAAGGAGGATGTCCATGTGTCTGACAATGGAGTGTCCTTTGACCAAGATGTTAGAATGTGTGATGTTTTGCCTTAGGGGGTTTGTTTGTGGAAACACTGTAATGCATATTTTTAAGTGTAGTGATTGGTGTTGACTTGGTTTTGTTTTCATGTGTTTTCTGAGGGGAGCATACAGGAGGCTTGTGAGTACCTCTGCATATGTGGGTTTATGTATCAAGACATTATTTAGTGAGGGAAGTGATGTGCATGTGCTGACAACCTGTTTGTCATTGATTTGTCAGTATCAGAGTTATGTCTCAATTTTCCTAGTGTAACTACTCTCATGTGTTTGTTACAGGATGAAGTGGCTGTCACTATACATGAGACAATTCCTACTTTGCCTCAGGAAGCCCAAGTCCACCAGGCTGGCAACAGGGATAGCAGGAAGGTACCTATTCATGGTTTTAGATTTTACTATGGGTTTAAACAGGGAAAAGAGTGGGGAGCTTTAACTGGACTAGGATGATAGCACACAAACGAAGAACGGGTGCTAAAGTCAGTGTGAACTGCAGCTGTCCAACAAGCTGATGCTGCTCTGTGCACAACTCAGATGATCCTAGAGCAACAGGGGGGACTGGGGAAGGTTGCAGAGATAGCTATTCTAAGGCAAATTTTAGCTTAAAAGCATTTGCATATATACAGGGCACTGCTAACTTCCACTGCACAGACAGCGTCTTAGTGCAAGCACTGGGCATATATGGAATCAGAAACATTTTACAAAAGCAGGGCCTACAGACCAATTAGGAAAACATACAATAAGCTGTCATCCAGCAGCCCCTAACTAAGATGTGTTTGCTACATCGCACTTCTGCCACAAGAGTGCATTCAGAAAACCCTCTTAATGTGAAAATGCTGGTTTTAGAGCTGAAGTGCAGGGAAACCACACAATCTAGATGCTACTCTCCTATAAAACTAGCAGACAATGTAACTAAGTACTACAGCAGCAGTGAAAACAGTTCAGCTTTGAAACTCTATTGAAGTGCAAGAAATACAACAATTAATACAGGATTATTGTGAAATACAGTAAAAATAATCAGCAGAACTACACAATGATACTTATTTTCATTCTTTTAGCAGCAGATGGCTTTAAATAAAGCAGATTCTGCAACTCTCAGACAAAGTAGTTAAACCAAGAGCAGCTCTGAGGAACTGAGCACAAACCCATGTAAACACTGAGCTTATATAGAATCAGAAAAACAAGTTTTACAACAGCAAGGCTTACAGACTAGTTGGGAAAACATGCAATAAGCTTTCGGCCAGCAGCCCCCAACTCACTTATGTTTACTACAGCACACGTCTGCCACAAGAGTGCAGTCAGTAAACCTTCTTAATGAAAAAAATGTTGGTTTTAGAACTGAAGTGCAAGAAAACCACACAATCTAGATACTACTGTCCTGTAAAACTAGCAGACACAATGTAATTAAGGACTACAGTGGCAGTGTCTCTTTCTCTATACATAAATATATATGTACATCTATATCTATATCTATATCTATATCCATGTGTGTGTTTGTGTGTGTGTGTGTGTGTGTGTGTGTGTGTGTGTGTGTGTGTGTGTGTGTGTGTGTGTGTGTGTGCTTGTGGCATTATGAGAATTAATCAAAAGGCAACCGCTATGAAGTCTGTTTTGTCAAACAAAACTGTGTTTCTGATGCTGGCGGGAATTAGGCAAAATAGTTTATGGGATGTAGTGGTAATAAATAGATATTATGTATATGGGCTGGAAGCGTGAGCTCACTTTAAGGCAGAATTGGGGATTGTAAGGATGATGTTTTTCCACACTGGTCCTCTTCAGTGAAGCATGTCCCACTGTCATTAAATGAACCATTGTTGATGGAATTGAACAGAGCCTGTGAGAGATGTATGCATATAGAGAAGAGAGATAGGTTTGGTGAAGTAGAAGAAAAGGCTGGTGAAAGTAAAATTAGATTAGTGATGCCAAATATACAAAGGTATATTGTACACACTGAATATAGTATAGTATAGTATAGTATGGTATAGTGTAGCATAGCATAGTATAGTATAGTGTGGCATAGTATAGTATAGTATAGCATATTGTAGCATAGCATAGTATAGTATAGTGTAGCATAGCATAGTATAGTGTAGTATAATATAGTATAGTATAGTATAGTATAGTATAGTATAGTATAGTATAATATAGTGTAGCATAGCATAGTATAATGTGGGGAGTGAGGCAAACAGGATGTATTAGGGACTGTGATATGGACTACAAAAAGTAGCGGAATAGTTCAGTACTCAAACCTGTGGCTGGTAGAAGAATACACATGGATATAGCTAAGAGAAGAGAGGTTCTGGGATGTGATCTGAATGATTGAGGAATGTTGATCATAAAAGTGGATGAATTTCTATGAGGGGCACTTTGGAATCTAAATCTTTTAAAGAGCTAAATGATATAAAACAGGAAATGTTTGCAATATGTGTGACTACAAAGTAGAATTAGGGAAAGGTAGACAGCAACAGCTGAGAGTAAGAGGTTGGGGCAGCTTAAAACAGATAGAGCATGGAGAAGTTTGGGGATAAAGTGAGTAAGATGGATTTGTAAGGACTTGGAAGGCAGAGTACAAATAATATGAATGGAAAGGATAAGGAAACATCGAAAGAAGAAGGATAGAGGTTAGAGCAAGGCACTTTTGTGAAGAATCGATCCAGATGTGCATTGATTTGAAACATTTTGATTTCATATACATTCAACAAATGTGTATTCTGCAAAGATGGTACATCACACATACTAAGCTGTGTGGGTGTAAATTGAATGGTAACAGTAGAAGATGGAAGCCTGAGACAGAGTGGGGCTGGGAAGTTACATAATGGTGGGTATGAAAGAGATCAGAGTTTATGGTAAGTTAGAAAACAAGAGATGACAGGTTGGCTTGCTTGGTGTGAGACAAGCATTGATAGAAGATACATCAGACAGGGCTGTGATGGATACCTTGCAGCTTATTGAGTACATATTTATTAAATTCATATCTGGTTGATTCATTTCACTTATGTTGAACTCTGCAGTCTTTGTTTTCTATAAGAAAGCACTGTCAGTGTGCCTTCTAAGTAAGTGCCAACAGTGATCCATTTGTTTTCATAGATTTTCCTTTTCTTCAGGTTGTTAATCTAAAAATGTGTTTCCCAGTTCCTGATATTCCTAGTGACAGATCACACTCACTTCTAAAGGGTAAGGAGTTGAAAATAATAGCAATAAGCTAAGAAAATCTGTTGGTATTTTGGGACCAGGGATGGCATCTAGTCTCCATAGGGATGGCTCAGATTTCCATGGCAGCTTCTTTCTATTTTCCTCGTGGTGCTCTTATTCAAAGAGAGCCTCAATCTCAATTTCTTGTGGTCTGCTGAATGTTATAGAAGATATTAAACTTAACCCATTGAAGCAAAAGAAATCTCGGGAGCTGTGTCTTCAAAAATGTTTTATTGATTGCCACATTTTTGCCAGCATCAGAAACGCAGTTTTGTTTGATAAAGCAAAAAAATTGATTAATGAAACTAAAAGTATATGCCCACATATTGTAATGAACAATTAAGACTGAAACATACTAATCTGCATATGAATTTTTTGCAGTACCTTTTTATTAACTTCTTGTAATATAGTATGTCTGCATATTCTAGTTATATACACAATTAAAATTCATTCAGTTTGGTATAAACATACACTCAATATCTCAGCTTATTTATATAAAAACCTTAACCATCTTTCCTCCATAACATCTGCATATAGCTAGGCCATGCCAAGTCTCAACCCCCACCCACCATAATACCCTCTGAAACTGCACTCCAGTGTTATCACCAATCTCTCTCCTTTCCTTACTGTCTCTGTCATGTCCTGTGGTTTGTTTTCGCCTGGCATATTTTAACCCAGTCTTTCTCTCCTGGACCCTTTCTTGCCCTCTTCTTATCTTCCCCTTCCATCCTTTCCTCTACTTTAGATATCTCCCTCCAGACCTTTTCATCCTTTACCAGTTTCTGTCTTAAATGAGTGAAACATAAATCTTTCACAATAAATTCTATGGTAATTTGTTGAGAATCCAGCTCACTGAGCACAACTGGTCAGGAATTCAACCAAACAAAAAAATTAAATGTAGGCATGTTTTGCAGGAGTGTAAGCCACCCCTTTACCCCCCACCACCTGATACTGTCTGAACTTATATATGCTAAATGAATACTTACACAAACCTGAAGAATAGCAATAAACTATTTATTTTATTTATTTATTTTACATTTGTTGTTTGTAAACTAAGAATATTTCTGGCCTTTTTGGGATCAAGGATGGCATCTAGCCATCGTAGGGGTTGTTCTGATTTCCAAGGTAGCTTCTTTCTATTTTCCTGGTAGTGTTTTATTCAGATGGGAATCTTAATCCTGTTTTCTTGTGTTCTGCTGAAAGTTGCAGGAGTTATTAAACTTAACCTACTGAAGCTGAAGAAATCTCAGAAGCCGTTTGTGATTTCAAAAATGTTTTATTGATTGCAAATGTTGAAATATCATTACTGAGGCTTCAAAATAATGTATCAGTTGGTCCTGATAATATTTCATCAATATTGTAAAGAGAGATTAAAAATGAATTAATCACACCTCATATGTGCATTTTAACTCATATTAATGTGTACTTATATAGTCTCAACATCTGGAGAAATATCATCAGTTACACCATTACACATATAAGGCCCATACTGGAATATATAACAAATGGTTAAACCTGAGAGAGACCAAAGACAATTTACTAAAAATATAAGCACATTAAAAGATTCTAAATGTGAAGAAAGATGCTCCCATTTAAAACTATTTACAATTCATTACTGATATTTAAGAAAGAAATTCATATTCACCTGTAAGATATTCAGAAATGAGATGGTCCGGGAGATGTTTAACCAACACAATAATTGTATATTTAAAATCAAGTCTTATAACACCACTTTAAAAGCTTTATATATCACAAAGAAATTACCCAGTCTGTTGAATAAGACTACCTCTGAATATAAGAAAGTCTGGGTCTTTATTAACTATCAAAGATGGACTAGATTTAATGGGTTGGATCTCACGTATATGATCCATGGTTAACATGTTCAGTATTCTCTGATGACCTTAAGGCTTATGACAATAACTTATGAACTAATGGTAAAAAAATACCCATAAACAATGGGTTAGATTCATGAATACCTGCTAATTGCACTTCGCTTGTGTGCTCAGCAAGCATCGCTGAGTGAGCTGTTTGGTATTGCTCTACACATTATGCATGACTGCCAAACAAGGCTTAGCAGCTGAATATGCTAATGAGCGACTAAGGAGCTGAGGTACATGGTAATAAAGCAAATAATCATGGGGGAACAATTAAGGAACATACAAACTGAGTGCCTACATACCGCTGTCCCTTTAGCCCTGAATTCCAAGACTTGTTGGAATACAGCCACAAAGACACTTTTTAAATGTTACAGATTGATACAGCTATCATAAATCTGTATGTGCAACAGGCTGCAATATAAGATGCTGCTGCAGCTGTGGCTGTTGCAGACCATGGCCTAGAAGATGTAGAGTCTTTAGACCACTTATGACCTACCATGGACTTCATGAGATAGAAGTAATAGACAATTACAGGGTGGACATGGATACCATAGAGCAAATAGTAAATATCTGCCATCCTCACCTTTGGCCCCATGGGAATCTTGGAGATTCCACATAGTGGAAACCAAGAGACTTACTGGGAGGGTCACAGGCCACATCCTCAAGAATGCTACACCAGTTTCTGAATGCAGTGCTGCAACATGTGGAGGAGCACATCTAGTTTCCATGTACTCAAAAGGAAAGAGAGCTACAACCATGCAAAATGTCTATGCCATAGCACATTTTCCTAAGGTTCTGTGGACCATAGACCACTCACATATTGAAATAAAAGCTCCATCTGGTGAGCTGTGAGGGACATATATTTACAGAAATGCTTATCACTCTTATCAACTGTCAGATGGTCTTTAAAGCATAAGGTATCATCTACAATGTGTATGTTCAGGTAACCCTGGCAGTTTCCATAACTCCCACATAGGGCACACCTCTGATCTGTACCTAAGGCTTTCTAGAGGGAACTTCCCACAAGAGCATCCAGTAGGGAATGCAGGATATGCACTGGAACCTTGTGTCATGACTCCTATGAGAAACCCACACAATCTCACTGAACAAGTTTACAGCAATGCACACCTTCAGACTAGAAATGTCATAGGGTATGTTTTTGGCCTGTTGAAGTCATATATCTAATGTCCAGTTACATCTGGATGTGCCCCGCAGTATGACCCAGCTACCTCTCCCAAAATGCTGACAGCATGTGAGATATTACACAACATTATTTTCAGGAAATATTTGCAGCAGAGAGACCCAGGACATCAACCGCAGTTCCCAGCACCACCAGCAGGACTAGTAGACAGAGATGAGGAGTCTGATGAAGAACTAGCAGCTACAGGTGATCATAAGAGACAGACACATGCCCAATATAGCACGACTATGTCTAAGAGGTAGCAAATAGCATACACTCTCATGACCTAAGTGATCAACTAAAAATCAGCTAAGCATGTATAAAAGTTAACAGTGATGCATGCAGAATTAGTAGACTTTGCTTACTCATGTAGAAGCTGCGTACAGTGAGCATCAGACAGAAGTAACCTCAGACTGAAACATTATCATCAGAATTAACTGAAGTAAGTGATGAGCCTGTAATGGACAGATAACTGCTTATCCTTATATGTATGTACTGTTATTCACTAAAATACAAAACCTTGGTCAACTATACAGGAATTTCAGCAGTAACCTTTATGAGTGCAAAACAAAACAATGAAGCAGTTAAAAGGTATATAATGTCTTTTCCCTGCATATGTATACAATCCATCCATCAAGCCTAAGCTGGCCATGTCAAGCAAACATAAGGGGGTAAGTCAATGTCACCATCATCCATATAGGTAGATGATCAAGAATAGGCAGAGAAGCCTTATGACTACAAAATAAAACATATAGTTATGACACAAATGAGGATGCACAATCCGACAGAAGGAAACAAAAAAGTTATTGCCCAAAAACATATGCTTGGCCTGCTCACTAATGTCCTTTAGGCATAAAACTCATCCAAGTTAGACACCCCAGCAGGGACCATGGTAATCTAATCATTATCTGCACAAGGTGCTGAGCAAGCAGTTATTTGTAAATACTACTAATCATAATACTACAAGTACGAGCATAACAAATGCTAATTCAGTTGAACTTATGCAGAATAAAACAAAAATACAATTCAGTACATAATCTTGATGAAAACAGGCATCTGACCAAGGAAGCATTAGCTGTTTTCTCTGTTCAAGAGGCATAGGCAGCCCTAAGTCACAAAGAAATTTGCTAACTGTAGGGCAGAATCATCAACATTTGTGCAGAGTGGGGGTGGATTATGGGGGGAAGTCTGGTACAAAAAAAGTGTGCGTGAGTGAGAAATGAGTTTAACAGCAAATATGCAATGTCAGGGCCAGTCACTCTAAATGTAAATAAATCAGTATTAAAGAATCTAAGCATGTGTGTGTGAGATGAGATGGGCAATGTGAGGTTTACTCCATATTGGTCTGCAAGAACACAGCCAAAACATTTGTGCTAGCATTATGTCCTGGCATTCCAGAAAGGTGTGAGCCATGCCTTGCAGAGTATTCATTTCACTGTTGCTGCCCATAACCATGTGAACTACCTCTGGCAGGAGTTGCACTGCTAATTCCATGACCATGGCCAGAAGTCGTGTTGCTACCTGAATGTGAAAGAAGTCTGCTTGATAAGCTATCATCACAACTACAGCCATGAGCAGGACCACATAGTCTGCCACATCTGGGTGTGGACACCTTAATCACTGATGGAGCAGTGGAAGTGGTACCAATGGGATCTGGCATGGCCACAGTCATTTTGGCTAACATCTGATGAGCTTTTCAGCCTTGAGGATGCTGATCTTCCTCCAACAGATGTTTCGTAACAGCCACTGCATTATATCATTCATCCATTACAGGGAGCACAGATGTGTGCGAGTTATGCAGTCTTACACATCATAATGCATGACATGCTGTACTCTGTCTCTTTCAAGGCCCAGATAGAACTGGCCTGTGCCTCCATGACAGCTCTGAACCAGTGGAGTAACTTAATGGGAGTGAGACAGATGTTCTGCCCTTGGCAGCACTTTTTTTTTTTTTGCTTCACTTCCAAGGGACTGTCATATTTAATTTTTAATTAAAAAAAATACTGTTTTCCTTTTTAAGGGAATTATTCTTTAAGAATGGCCCAGTTACATCGCACACTGCTGTTGCGCTATGTCTGTGCATGCATTGTCATACAGATGTCCTGTTCTTCCTTTCCGCCTGTGTGCAATTTTAAATACCAGAAGACATTCCATTCTTGTGTTGCTGTCTGCATCTCTGTATTTCCTACAGTCTTACACCTCTTCTTTTATCAGTACAACATATAGGTAAGCTTGCAAGCACTAGAGTGCTATCTGTTAAGCGGAGACTCACCTGTAAATATACTATTAAAAATAAATGCTTTGCATCAGCAAATGCATCTAAAATCTTTCAAATTCAACATCTTAAAACCTGCAAAAGTGAATGGATTATATCATTTTCCAATTTTTCTTGTTCTGCATTCAACATGGGAAGGACATCACAGTATTTTTACACTCATATGAGTACTAGGCTATCTGCTTAAGGGCATTTCAATAAGCCTAGCATGAAGTTATGTGGCCTCATTAACCCCTTTTGAATAAAAAAAGTTGCCTAAAAAACTTTTGCTATCATTTTGTCAAGCAGTGGCCAGTGTAATATCCCTGGGGGTATATCTGCAATCTCCCATCCATTCATTGGTCAAGATTAGACTTGAACAAGACCAGAGTGCCCTCACATGTGTACCGGTTTTTTGTTCAGCATAGGGAGTCTCTGGGTGATACACTCATATAACTGAACATTTTAAATTTGCTTAAATACAAGAGGGAAAAATATACTTTACCAATACATTTTAAACAACTAGGGGCTGATTTTCTGTTTACTGGCACATATGTGATAGTCCCTGATACTATTCTTAAATATAGTTGGCAGAAATTTTTTTTCTATCAAAGAATGCAGGTGGATTGTTTGTTTGGAAGCACTTCTTTCCTGTAGACTTAATGTCAATCTTTAATTTTAAAATTCCTTTTAATTGATTATATTAGTTTGAAGTAACATTCTTATTCTCTTAATATCTGTATCAAATTTATAAATCAGGTTTATCTTATGTTATACTAATTGCATGCAATTGTATAGTATACCATTAGTCAAAAAGTAGAAGAAAAAACATGTATTGTAGTCAAAGAACAAAGGGATACACGTAACATTAACTGAAATGGCCTGTATGTAATGATTATGGTCTCTTACATACTGAGACACTTAATACTGTGTTGTACTTTACAGGGGGGGTGGGGTGGTGCAGTCCTGAGTATATCCTCCTTTGGATGACATGCCTAGAAACTATGACTTTGTTGTCAATTTGTCATCCATTCCCTATTGCAATATTACCAGCTTATCATTTTTCTTATGTAACATAGGCAATTTATTCTTCAAGGGCAACAGGCACTTTATTTATTTGTAGATGAAACAATGAAATATAAAGTTTTTTTTTGCTAGCAGCAACCTCTTCATTAGTTACAGATCTTTTTAATGTGGAATTATTTATATGACTTTTACTTCTGCAGAGATTGTGCATATTTACTGATATTGATGGAGTGTAATGGCAGAAGTTTGAGTAGACTTTTATGATGATAATGTTTTGTACTGGGCAGTTTTGTCATTATTAGTTCATATATTTTGTTTCATTGCTTACTGGAAAATGTTCAAAACAATAAAATTAAAACATACAGAGAAGAGAGATAGGTGTATTGTATTATACAAGAAATATAATTTAATACAATCAGGAAGGAGAATCGAAGACTATTCCAATCCTCAGACTTGTACTGGAAGCCAGAATGGTCACCCTGTAGAAGCTTTGGTGCTTTACTAGGTGTCCAGTAAATATCCTGGACTCCTGAACATCCCACCTCTGTGCCCTAAACCTGGCACCATCCCCTCTAATGCCAGCCACCTCTTTCAAATGACCCAGAGCAATAGAGACTGGTGCTTTCCCACCAGTTCCACTTATCGCATTTACTGGAGTGCACACACCCAAGTGTTAGCATGATGGTAAGTGAAAAGCAGCAGTACCAAGCAGCAAGGAATGCAATAATTGCAATTGGAAGGTTATTCTGACAGAATAATAATGTCTCATCCCTCATACATATAATTAATATCAGCTCCACTATCTAAAGTGTTATAAGTGAGAGTGAATATAATAGGAAGTGGAACAATAGTAAAAGTGTAAGGAACATCCTGTATTAGGACCCAGGACCATGTGTATGACAATCTTACACTTAGAACCCAGGACCATGTGTATGACAGTCTTACACTTATACCTGCTGCCACAAAAAGTTGAAATAACAGTTGTCTATGTTTCAGTTCATTGTTATAAACTGCAATGTCACAACAGTAAAAAGAAGGTTGCACACCCAGTACTAGAACAAAGGGCTATCTGTACTCCAGCTCTACACTTACACCTGCTACCACAAGACTAGTTACCTAACTTTCCCTAATCTACTAATCATTGTTAAGGTCTTTCTGTTAACTGCCATGCAACACCACTTAGCAAGTTTGTACGCTGCCCAATAGAATAATAGAATGCATCCAGTTTCTATTTTTGGCTGTCTGGGTCCTGTCTGTTTCTTGGGTAGTCCACTTGTCTAGTTTGTGCACTGCCATTCTTTGTGTAAATGAGATAAGCACAGCCAAACCCACCGTTTATTTTCTGTTTCCCATGTTTGCCCTAAGCGTCACATCCCGCAAACACTGGCCTACCAAAAAAAAACAAAAAAAAAAAAAAACAAGAGAAAATAGGGAAAAAGACAAAAAAGGGACAAGTAGTTGAAATGAGGAAAATCAATCTTTCATACTAAAAGGTTCGTATGAGCTATGTCTACAAAGATCTGGATTTGAACTCTTACTCCAGTGAACTTTCAGAACACAGGATGGATGCCTTATCCCATTTGCTACACACACAGCTTTGCAGCAAGGAACTGAAGTCATTCTGCAAACAACTAACTGCAACATCATCTACAGTAATATGAATCCATACAACTGTAATTTGTACACTTATTATATTTGGATGTAATGCACTTTGTGGTCACACAACATGTTATGATTACTGCTTGCAAATATACAGCTCTGCATTACCTCTCTGTGTTTGTTGGGCATTCTTCAGTTATCTGACCAGTAATCTGAGACATGCAAAGTGTAAGTCATTCTATATCACTGGCCTTAAAATGTGTGAGGATATTAACTGGAAATAACATCATATGCAATTTCCAACAAATGAAGGGCAGGTTGGATGTTACTGAACACAGCCTGTGAATTGTGCACTGCTTACTCACATTTCCAACCTTACATTAAACACTTCGCAGATCTAACTTGACACATCCACTGGATGTAGGGCAGCCTGCAGTGTTGTTGTGTTTTCCTTATCCTAACCAGTAATCATTTGTAGCTGCAATCCATACATCTCCTACATGAATCCACATGTTTGGGATTCAACAATTCTAATCAGTTCACACTTAAGTTGCATATTCATTATGCTAACAGCCCTAAATTACACCATATTAAAAGGCAACCATGTAGCTAGACAAAGTGATGGTGAGCAGACTTGTTTATGTGGGGAAAACTGAAGATATGCTATTTCTTTGGGATATATTTGCACAGAGGATTGCTGAACTTCAGAAAGTATGTTTGCATTTTGTCAGCTACATACTGCATATGCTGGAATGTAATTAAGAAAAATATGAAGCAAAGGCATTTACACTTTAATCTGTATGTATTACTTAGAAATGTACTGATGCCATAGGCATGTTTGTCAAGGCATTTCACAGGTATACATGCTTGCCAATACTTGAAAATGGAACACCCCATAATAAATATGTACATAAGCTTCAGGGACAGTTACTTTGATGGCACTTTTGACATTTCCAAGATAGTTTGTTAGCAACGTGTGTCATTTTCCTGTTCCTTTGGGAGGAGCAAAGCTGAGTTACTGTTATAGCACAAACAAGGATATGTCACTATTTTTACTCTCCATTTTTTGCATCCAGCCTGTTCATATTTCATATCTCTAGACTGTTTTATGTTTCTCCAGTAAGTAATACTGAGAGGCTACCTTTTTGGTTCATCTGGGAACAGTTATTTTGTAGTTATGTGATACTTATGTGTATTATCCTTCTGTTGTCATTTAGGACGCCTAGGAGTATGCCACCCAGGCATGTCAATCCTTGAAGACCACCCTTCACTGATGCTGGAAATCAGGTGATAGTGGATGCCTTTAGGCAACATGGTGCCTTCCCGCTTAAGAGGAGACGGGGCGATATGACATGCAGAATGCAAATTTGGCACCAGAGTACAGATGATGTGAATGCTGTGGGTGGCCATGGCAGGACATATGAGTAGGTGCACCATAGGGCCACTGACATGATCACACCTACATAGAGGAGAGCAGCTGTAGTGAGCTGTGATCAGTTGGTTACCCAGTGGAGGGCCTGCCATAGAGCCACCAGTAACACTGAATGAAGAGTTCCTGTTCGCTGTCAGGGATCCAGGTAGCTCCCAAAAAGAGTGCAGAACAGCATGTACTGGATGTCATTGCAACAGTATCAGGGTCTGCCAGCATGTCTCAGGAAGAGCTTCCAGGTAGGCTTTGCTATCTCAACAGTTGAATACTGTTGTATGGTAAAACAATTAAAATCACTACATTACTTCTGTGTCACAAGGATTTTTGGGAGGGATTGAAGATTGCTACAGTTGAAAACACATTCTGATTGATTGCCTTGGGATGGAGTTCTCAGCCAAGTTCTTGTTGAAAGTATAGTTAATAGACATAATAAGGGGTAAAAGTATTACCCCCTGTGTTATTGTTAATTGCAATGATGCTCCCCTTACCTTTGGCTCAACTTTTTCCAGGAGCATTTAGCTTGCAGAGGGGAATCTCATCTTCAGATAGTAAGCCAAACATTTTTATGTCAATACCGCTGAGCAATTTTGTGTGATGTTGATGTCAGGCCTGTTTTGTGTATTGCCGTACTGTCTGTAATAATGGCACCACTTTTAGCATACATTGGAATATAGTAGTGTAGGTATTAAATGTTACCTGTGTTTGTTGCTTTCCATCACAGGTGATCATGACAGTGGAAGTGTGGGACCTCTGCCACCTGATGTCAGTGTATCAGCAGACTCTGATGATGATGGTGGCCAAACTGAGGCACAGTCAGGGGGTGCAGGGGTGAATCTGACATTGAGGTTGTCATACAGCCACCCCCTACAATTCCACTGCACACAGCCACTAGGCCTATGCCTATCCATTCCAGTGAGGCCACAGATATTGGACAGGTGGAGGGCTAGTCAATCAATCAGGAAAGTGTGGTTACTGTGGCTTCAGTGCCAGTTGACTCTGGCCATAGCCAAAGTATGGGTGAGGTGCCATGCAGGAGGGTTGTTAGGGGTGCTCAAAGGAGGCCTGCTGTCCCTCCTGCACCTGTTCCAGATTTCTCTTCCTACCACTCAGTGTTTGTTTAGGGGCATCTTGGAGGCATGGGGACATTCCATTAGGTGCTCCAGACAAATGCATACATGACTGCCTCCACCATGTTGTTGATTCAATGGATCTGACAAATGACACATCGGAACATGGGGTATCTCTGATGGAATGAGGGGTGTCTGTCATGAAACGAACATTGTCTGTGACAGAACATTTGCTGGGAGGGTAACAGCATCCTCATGAGTGTAGGTCAGTCACATCATCTGCTGTTAGCCAATGTGGCCATGCCTGATCACACTTCCATAGTGTCAGTACTTCCACTGCTCCATCAGTGGGTGAGCTGTCCACATCCAGATGTGGCAGGCCATGCGGTCATGGTCCTGGGTGTCCCCATGAAGGGAGCTCATCCAGCAGATATCAGTCACATTCATGTAGCAGCAGTTTATCTGACCATGAGTATAGATGTGCCAGTGCAACTCCTAGCAGAGACGGTTCTCATGGTTGGGGACGACAGTGAACTGCCAACTCTAGCATGCATGCATGGCTCAACCCTGTCTGACATACCAAGATGTAAAGTTATCACAGAGCTTGGCTATTTTCATGCAGACACTCACACACCAATTTCACCTGGCGAACCCTATAGACACACACACAACAGTTACATGGTTCAACCATGCAGCTTAAAACTCATTTTGTCTCACTGATCATTTGTTGGTTTATCTAAATGTCTGCCTGCTTCTCTTTCTTACTCATACACACTCACTGACATTTTATGTCAGTGTAGGACCCCCCCCCCCACACACACACACAACACCCTGTGCAAGTGATGATAGCTGTGCCATATCTCTGTTTTCTATCTTTTAGATTTAGGGATGCATAAGCTTTGTGTCTGATGCCCAGGGTGTACAGCTGACTTGCTGCTTAGTATATCTGCATTTGTGGTGTTGAACTGGTAATTTTACCTTTGACTTATATTGCCCTTGGAAATTTAGACAGTTGATAGCATCAAAATTTCTAACTTTATTGTGAATGATCTTGTGAGGGTTGTGAAGTCAGAAACTGCAATGTGGATCATTACTTTCATAGCTTCTCTCTTTAATAATTTTCCAATACAAACACTAAGGCCTACTACTTAATAATGGACACATATAAGTCAAGTAAGTTTCTGCTATCACATGTTAATGTAATTTTTGTACAAATATCCCACATTTTACTTACTGACAGTAACAGTAGCAAGTAATGAAATACAAGGATATGCCAGTCATTCATATTATTACACAGTACACTCCAGGTTCAAGACTTGACCTGTAAATGCAGCAGTTGCCATAGTTTTAGTTCAGTGTTGACTCTGTCTGATGCAAGCAGTACACAGTCAATACATGGGGAGGTAAAGGTTGTGAGAGTTGCCTGGCATCAATGTTACTAGATGTATGTGTGTAGGAGGAAGGTTTTAGGACCCTAGGTGGAGACTGAGTGTGCTATGCATGTATCTTAGCCAGTTCCAGGGCATATTGAGCATGCCTATGTCTGCCTCCACCCACAGCAGCTGGTGGTACCTGCTGTGACTCCTCATCTGCCTGTGGTTGTGGTGAGCTTGGCATTAGTGATAGGATGCATGCTTCTTCCCCTTGCTGATCCTGATGAAGTTGTTTTCTCAGGATGATGTTGTGTAGCATGGCACATACTGTAAATATTTCAGTACATGTCCATGGATTGTACTGGAGGGCTCCCCAGATGTATCTGGGCTCCAGAACCATGACTTCAAACACCCGCACTATGATATTTCTGGTTTGAGAATGTGCCTCATTATGGCATTAGTCAGTGGGTATGTGTGCATTTCTGCTGGGTGTCATCAGCTACAGTTCCAGTGCATATCCTCCATCCCCCAGTAAATGACCCTGTGGGATATCCCCTCTACCAAACATCTGGTCCATTTAGGAGGTGTGCCAGATATGTGAGTTGATGTAACTGCCAAGGTTGCCAGCACACACGTTCAGAATGATTTCTTTGGTATTACACAAGAGTTGGCAGTTAATATAGTGATAGCCATTTCTGTTTATGTAGAGCCTACCCTGTTCCCTGGGTGGTGTCTTAAGTTCTATATGTGTGCAGTCTATGGCACTCAGTACTTTAGGGTAGTGTGCCAAACGGAATAGAACTCCTGCATATTTCTGGCCGTCTCCTCAGGAGTACAGGGAAAATATATGTGGTCACTGGCATGTTGTAGCACAACATTCAGGAATTGATGGAGGATCCTGGATGCTAACGCCTGTGACACCCCCAGCATGTCTCCTGTTGGTCTCTGAAAGGTACCTGTAGCTAAGATTTTAAGTGCTACACATACCTTTGTCTCCACCAGGATGGGTTCCCCTCAGTTGTCCCTGTTTTTGAGTTGAGGACGACAGAGGTTGCAGAGTTCCTGTAGAGTGTCCCTATCCACCCTGTAACATTCTACAATTTCCACATTGTGTATGCTGTGAAAAGTTAAATGGGGCCTGAAAACTCATCTCTTTCTTGGCCTAGGTCTATTGGCAGCAATAGCAGCATAGGCTTCAGCCTGTAGCACATAAAATGAGTTAAAGCAGCAGCAGCCCCTAACATTATTTCTGTGTAAATTGCTTTCCATGGCTGTATTCCAGTAGGTTTTGGAATTCACTGTGAAAACCACCACAGTGTCTACACAGTTTCTTTCTAGCTTATTGAATAGTTCAGTTCCCTATTACATTGTTGAACTTTTAAAAGTTCGAACGCTATATGGTCGAACCCGTATGTTCAAACTGTTAAAAGTTTGAACATGCTAATGGAGATCTCTGTTCAGTGCGGAAAGGGAAGATTTCCCTTTACTGCACTGTAGTGTGGTCTTGGGGTTGGTATATTTAAAGAGTGGGGGGTGTGGGGGTGCAGGGGCACTTGCCCCCCCCCCCACGTTTACAACCATTAGGTAGGTTTTTTCTGTTTTTTATTTATTTTTTTGATCATTTTCAAAATTTTAAAAGTTTGAACATATGGGTTTGACCATATAGCTTTCAAACTTTTAAAAGTTTTGATAACGTAATATGAACCCGAATAGCTCCACCATGTTGGATTGATTGATTAGCATGCAATTCAGCTGCTTATGCTGTAATTAGCATGCCACAATGCTTACCTTGTTTGCACGGCTCTACACACCATGTAGAGACACTTAATACAAAATAGTGCACTGCCGCGCTGTGCATACAGTTGAAACAGACCCTATAGGCTTTATTAATTCTGGCCGTACATTTTTCCCTCATTTGACTTATATCTTAGTCTCTCTCTCACATTCCAAGCCACATATTATAAATACTTTGTTCTTTGCATATTATTTTTTTAATAGAAATATTATACTATATGATGTTATGACAATATAGAAGTATTCCTCTTAATGACTGTACACTTAATTCTTGTATCATATCTGCCTGTCTTATAATTGTGCTTGTTTAACCTACATACATTATTATCCTGACTCCTCTCACCATGCATGCTTGATCTTACATTATCACTGTTAGATTAATATTGATTAAAGTTTGTTTATTTCATTGCACTTCCCTTAGAATGAGCCAGAAAATGGTCTGGGTGGATCCGTGCTGTACTTTAGGTAACAAATTTTAAATAAATAAATAAAAATGCATTTATAAATGAGGTACTCTGCACACTCCAGCTTCTTTGAGAGATGGTGTAGGCAGCACCAGGTAGACCGTGCTACTAAGAAACAGGCTCATTTTTAAATATGAAACCTGCTAAAATCTTCCCATTTTCTCACTTCCTATGCATATTGTATTGGAATGCCAGGAAGTATTGGAGAAAAGAATCACTGGAGTAGCTCTTAATGGTGGTAGGAAGATTGGAAGGCCAAAAAGGGCTTGAAAAATTTCTAACTTCCATTGCACATTCTCATCTCATTTTCCCCCTTTCTTTCCTCATATGCTTTCATTCCTCTGCAGTACTTGTTCTGAATGGCTGGAGTTCCTTACCCAGTTAATTATCATACTGTGTTACAGAAAAAATATTTCCATACAACTACACAAAACTGTTGAACTTCCTCAGAATGTTCAACAATACTGATAACAATGGCTGGAATTTACTGAGAAAATTGACAAGAGAACCAAGGTATCAGTAACAAGTAAATATAGAGGGACAGGTGGGATAAGGCCCATCAGAAGTTTGGACTGCATGTTAGGGACTGCCTTCCCTACCAGGGCCTGATAATAGAATACAGACAACAGGTAAGGTCTAGGGTAGTATTAAGAGAAAGATCAGCTCTGGCAGAGTTTTTGGTGGAGTCTAGAATGGAAGTTGCTCTTAAAAATGGGATAGTAAGTAGAGCACATAACATACTGTATGGTAGCTATAAGAATCGATCTGAGACATTAGAAAAGACTGTGAAGAGAGACTATAAAAAGCAATTTATAATGGAACAATAGTAGGACATCTGTATGGCTCCCAACTGTGTGGCAAAGTCAGAAACGTTTAAGATTTTTAATTGTAGTGTTTGCCAAGGTATTTTTATACTCCAAGCAGATTTCAAAAAATTTGCCTCAGGTAAATAGCAAATGCTAGTGTTTTGAAGCAAAAGGTAGAAGTATCTATGCAAGAACAAAAGCAGGAACATCACTGGCAGGACAAAACTTCTTTAATAATAAAACGTTCTGGTACCTCGGCTTCTTGCCTTCTGCTGGAACATTTTGTGGGTTGAAATCTAGTCTACATTTATGTTTGGATGTATAGTTTGCTTCTTGGAACATGGAGACCACTGAAACTTCAGAAGCCATAGCCAGTTGTTCCTTTATGGATTTGATTGCTGACCATTAACAGAGATTTGTCTTAAGGGATCCTTGGGGTTCCACATTGGAAGATTGTGAAATAGACAGATTCCGTATGTTGGAGAGACTTATGACCAGGGAAGTAACCATTTTTTATGATAATAAACTGTTGGAGAAGTATGTTTTGTTAGAGATCACTCCCAGGGGCCTTTGAATAGACCAGCTGCCAGCCGGTGACTTTGCCGATGATGAGAGTGATCTCCTGGCTGAGTGGAGGCAGGCCTACTTACAATGTACCATCACTTGGTTGCAGGACCTGATTAAAAGGAACGCTCAAAATATGAAGAAACTGCAGGGGGGGTTATAACATTGCAAGAAGCACTTTGGAATGATATTCCTGCCCAAAGGTACAAATTAATGTTTGATCAGGTTAATTGCAATGTACAGAAAGTAAAAAATAATATCATTGAGTGGAAAAAGAAAAAAACTTAATAGAGACATTAAAGATTTTGAAAAGGGTTCTATCTATGTACGTTCATGGAGAGGGCATGCTAGTATGCATCGGAAAAGTAAAAGATCAGGGACTGAGGCTTGTGATTCATCTATATCTTCAGGAGAACAAATTTCAGGGAGAAAAGGTGTCTCCTTTGAAGAAGTCAGCTCAGATGAATCTTTGAGTTCAAAAAACACCATGGAAAGGTGAGTACAACTGCAGCAACAGCAACGAACAAAAACGGCAAGAGGAAAAGGCAATGGAAGAAACAGAAAGAAGTAAGACTGTTAGACTCAAATGAATATGTTTCTAATACATTTGGAAATGACTTTCATGTTCCTGTTTCTTTTCATAATGTTTGTAATATTACTTGCGAAGTAAATAATGTGCATTTGATGCCTACGACATCTGAAAAACTGCATGAAGTGTGTAACACTCTTGGGGAAAAGGGACAATCTGGTTTAAATGAAATGTGAACAATAGATGTTTAAATAAGCTGCACATCTCTCATGGTACAGAAGGTAATGAAAATAATTTAAATAGAGCTCAAGATGATATGAATGTTGAATTGCTCACAGATGTTTTTGATAGTACTAGTGAAGTAAATAGTGGAGTAAACAGTGTGCATTTGATGTCTAAGACATTTGAAGGGCTGCATGAAATGTGTAATACCTTTGGAGAAAAGGGACAGGTCAGTTTACATGAAAATGTGAATGGTAGATGTCCAGATAAGTTGCACACTTCTTATAGCAGAGAGGGTCGTGAAAATAATTCCAATAAAGCTCAAGATAATATAAATGATGAATTGTTCACAAATGCTTGGGTTGATGAAATTGAATGTAGTGCCATGAAAATTATTAATCTTACAAATGTCAGTATATCTGATGTTGCTGAACAAATTTTGCTTAGAGGCACACAATTTGTACCCACTAGAATTCCATCTTTGGCAGACATGATTATTGATGTCAAGAAATGTTGTTGCAAGTTAAACCTCAAAGTATTTTTTCACACTAGAAAAGAAATGTCTTCTGTAGATGTAGAAAATATTAATGAATCGTCTGAGGAAGATGATTTATTGAATGTAAGCATTTATGAAAATGAAATGTTTGAAATGTGTGTTGGTTTGGGTGAAGGGAATCAAAATGATGTTGTAGAAAGTAATATTTCATCTGAGCCATTTGTCACAGATTATGGATGCCTGGAAATGCCCAAATTGAATTTAGATAGCAAGTTTATGCCCCCTAGGAACAGTCAAGCTATTAATGTTTTTGAAAATCTAGTGTGTAAAATAGTGGAGAATAGTTATGGTCAATTTGTAAAGAAATTTGAATCTTACAATTTGAGTAAGGCAGAATGGATGGCCTTGCAGGAACTTCGATCAAATATGAATAGGATGGTATACAAAACAGCTGACAAAGGAGGTAATTAGGTAGTCATGAGTATGACACAATATGATTAAATGGTTTTAAATATATTATCCAAAGAGGGTTACTATGTTAAATTGCAATACAATCCTTTGCATAGATTTTCAACAGAGTTAGAGGAAATATTGGAACGTGGAGAAAGGTTTGTTTTTTTGAAACATAAGTATGTTAAAAAATTGATTGTGAAAACCCCTAGACATCTGTTTATATATGCCATTCCCAAAATTCACAATAATTTGTTTAACCCTCCAGGGAGGCCAATCATTTCAGGAATAGGTTCTTTCTTAGAAAATGTTAATATTTTCTTGGATTTTCATTTTAAAAAAAAATCTGATAACCATACCCTCACATGTTAAAAATACTCAGCAGATTTGTGAAGAACTGCTGAATTTGGAATGGAAAAATAACTATTTTTGGGCAACAGTAGATGTCACTGCTTTGTATTCTAATATTAACAAAAGATGGGGTATGGAAGCAATGGCTAGAAAATTAGGGGAAGGACCACGTTCTGCTTTCTTGTTGAGTTTATTAGAATTTAGCCTTATCCATAACTATTTCACATGGAAAAGCAAATTTTTTCTGCAAACAAGGGGAACAGCGATGACAGCTTTTGCCCCATTATATGCTATAATTTATATGGACGACTTTGAAAAACAGTTTATGACATTACAAGACTATTATGTGAAAAATGTAGTATATTATAAGACATGCATAGATGACTTATTGTTTATTTGTAAAGGTGACCAGGCTGAATTTGTGGAATTCATGGAAACTTTAAATAACAATGTACATGGATTGAGGTTTACTTGGGACATTGGTAGAAAAAAATATACCATTTTTGGATGGCATTTGTATATAAACAATTACAAAAGGGAACAGCACAAACCATACAGAAAACCCACAGCAGTTAACAATTTCCTGCATGCTAGTAGCATGCATCCTCCCCATTTGATTGAATCATTAACCTATGGTGAATTAAAAATAATTTTCATAAACACTTCTGAAGTTGATTTAAAGGGAACCAACTTGGATGAAGTATACATGAGGTTAAAGAATAGAGGTTTTGATGACCATATACTACAGAAAGCAAAGAACAAGGTCATAGACATTGGTGGAGTGAAAGAGAAAATTGGTCCTAACCATTATGGAAGAACAGTCAGAGATAATTTAGAAGAAAGTAAGAGTGAAGATTAGAAATCGTTTTTTTGTTACTAGATACTCTGATTTTTCATCCATTCTGGAGAAAACTTTCAGGCAAGCCTGGGAAATTGTCTGTGAGGACATTTTCATTAGTGCATGGTTTCCTAAACATAAAGTATTTTCTTACAGCAGGTTTAGTAATTTAAAAGAGCTGTTAAATAGAAAAGGTTTAAAACCAAATTATTTAGATAAAATAGGTAAAAATGTCAGGACTTACTGCTGCGGAAAATGTTCTATATGTAATCGTGTTAAAAATTTAGATGGGAAAAAGATCAATGGCAAGTTGTATAGGGCTAGAGACTATTACAAGTGTAACAGCTGTGGAGTTGTGCATATAATTGGTTTCTTGGTATATTGGTCAAACTACTGGGAAGGCCAAAGTAAGAATTATGGAGCATTTGGGGGATGTGAAAAGACGGAAGCTTGAGAGTCCCATTGCCATGCACTTTTGGCCCAAACATCAAGGTCTGGACAAAAGTTTATTTTTTAGTATTTTAGCACGACTGGTGGTTAATGATGGGAATTTCAAAAGACAACTGAACAGACTAGAAAGCAGAATGATTATCAGTTTTCATATATTATGTCCTCAAGGTATGAATTTAGAAAAAAATTTGATTATATAAAAGAGTACATTATATTTGTGACAATTGATAGTTACAAAAAAAAATGGAGATATTGTAATATAATAATGTAAGAATGTTTTGGGATGTATTACAGTAATTATTTGGTGGAAAAAATGAAGGTGCATATAGTTAAGGGTTAATTAATATTATGGGTTGGGATATAAAAAGATGCACAATGAGGATACAAAGCATTCTGTATATATGCATTTGTTAGTGCATTTTGCTCTTACAAGTATCCCATTGAATACTTGTGACTTATTTAAGCACGTCACTTTAAATTTTGTAATATATGGAATTAATCAACGTTGAACTGCAATAGTATTTAAAGGAGTTGAATAAAGTATTCAAAAGTATTTAAAATATTTAGAAATGACTGTAGTATGTTCATTATATATTTTTTCATTGAAAATTAGCATACTCAATATATGAATGTGTCTTTGGATTAAATGTATTAGTTTGTTAAATTAAATGTATTAGTCTGAAGGAAATGTTCAGCAACTGGCTCATTAGCAATATAATTGTTTAATTATTTAATGAAATGATGTTGATTAACTGAATTATTTTAAAGTTGAATGATATATATAGGGACATATTTGTAATGTAAAAATGTTCCAGCAGAAGGCAAGACGCCAAGACACCAGAATGTTTTATTATTAAAGAAGTTTTGTCCTGCCAGTGGTGTTCCTGTTTTTGTTCCTGTTCATTTATGTGGGTTGAAATCTAGTCTATGTTTATGTTTAGAACATGTTTTTGGGAGTGTAATAAGCTGACTCTGTCAAAAATGTTGTCAGAGAAATGTCTGTAACTAAGGAAAATATTCTTTTGAACTTGGACACAGGATTAGAATTACATATACATAGTAAGGCCTCACTAAGTGTAATACTACTGACTGCCAAAAAAGCAAATTCTAGAAAATGGAAATCAAAATTTAAACTAGCTGTAACTGAAGTACTGAAATTGTAAAATATAGGGGATCTTAAGAAAATTATGGGAGCTAATTACATAGAAATAAATGAAATTTGTGGGAACAGTACATACAGAATAATGCTTAGGGAGGGGTAAAGTTTAAGGGAAGGCATGAATTGAGCAATTTATATGTTGGAATGAATAAAAATTGCTAAAAAGAATGAAAGCATATATGTAATGTATAATGCATAAATATGAAAATGTTAATATGCTTTGTTTTCTTTTCTATTACTGTCCACGTCTCTGCCTTCAGTGTGTGTGTGTGTGTGTGTGTGTGTGTGTGTGTGTGTGTGTGTGTGTGTCTTTCAGCTTCTCCCGGTTAAGGGTCACCACAGCAAAACTCCGGTCCGCTAATGATTGGCAGTAGATTTTTAGGTGCCGAGTTGCCAGCCCTGATGCACAACCTTCAACGAAGGTATGCCCATTCTCACATGTCTCCATGCAGAAGATGCTCTAGCTGGGAATCGAACCGGACAGCGACTTACTGTGAGGCGACAATGCTACCGCAGCACCACCACTGCGAATCACAGTGATAATTTAATAAAAGTGTTTAAAACAAAAACAAAGAAATAAAGAATATCACTACTAATTACAATCTCATGTTTCTCCATTGAAGCAGTATTGGATGCACACCACACCATTTACAGCTGTTTCTGAAATAATGTATAATTTCTTAAACTGGGTATGTGGGTTAACACATTCAGCTCTTTTCCAGCCATACAACAGTTTAGAGTAGTCACTAAGTATCATGTTTTGGCAGTTAGGAGAAAATCAGGAAGCCTTAAGGAAACTCATATAGATGTACAGGGAATATGTAAAACCTACACAATTCCTGGGATTCATTAACACCGTGTAGGCCTCACACTAAGCCTACACGATTTAAGCACATTAGTGTGAAGAGTAGTAGCGCTAATCGAACATGCATGCTGCTCATCACCCTACACATTTGTAAGTAGATTTTTGTGGCCAGCAACAGTGTTCATGGCCATGGACAGGTACTTGCAAGTAGAAGCACAGAACGTAAACAAAACAGCCTGCCTCTAGGCAAATGTAAAATACAAGCACATGCTGTAGCCCTGAAATATTAAGGGCAATTAAGGTGAAACAGTTTAAGTAGGGAAAGTGAAATGTGGGAATTGTATACAAATAATGGTTTATGCTTCATAATTACATAATAGGGAGGGGCAAATAGATAAAGTGTACTTTTATAACTGCAGGCAAACAGTGAAGTAGCAAAGAAACATTTCTAACAATAATAATGTAACAATAACGTCAGTGATAATACTGGTGTAATTCACATAAATAAAAATGGGTATGCTAACAAAGGATGTGATAGGGATATAAAGCTGCAGTGTAACAAAGGGGAGTTAAATGTGATTTACATATTAATGGACTGCTGAGTAGAGATAGCAGTCAGCAAGATCAGAAGCTACATTATAGGATGAATGTATATACTGCAGTTATTTCATATGAGATGCAGATCCTAGGAATTTATGTATGCAAGCCAAGAGCACTGCTGTATTCTTCACCTTATCATGTATGTATAAGAACAAAATAATCTTGCAGCTGTCACATCATAAACATCATAAAGGGACATGTGTTTTACAAATAATTGTTATTGCCACACATAGGATATGGGTTTACCATCAGGCACTTTTCTAGTTCAGTTTAATGTAAATCCTAAGAAATGTAAATTGTAATATGTTTTCTGCCTGTTATATCTGTAATACTTTTAATTGTATTCTAAAAATTGTCATTCTCTGTAATGCTTGCGGAGCTTTTCTCCCCGTCCTCCACTGCAAATGGGTCTCTGATCCAGTGGACTTTCCCAGTCAACAAATATTAATAAATAAAATAAATAAATAAATATGTAATAGACACACAAGTGTTGTATAGTGATGCAAATGCTAAATGGTAATATAATAGCACATAACACACATGACTGACAAATGACAACACAGAATGGATGACATTACATGATTTCAGGTTTTCCACTGGTAATTTGCAAACATCCCAGACATCATTATAGTGGGCATGCTCACATACATTTACAAGGAACAGTAACATAATAGTAGCACAACAGCAACAGTATAGAAGATATTGTCATAAAAGAGGACCAGTCACAGTTTCTTATGGTCTGGCAGCATGACATGCAAGAAGACATGTTTATGAAAGCCCTCATCTGCCATTAAGCTATATAGTATGACGGAAACAATTGCAGCAATAAAAAATGTCTGGATGAAGGCATGCAATGCAGAGTGTAATTATTTTGGAAATAAGTAATGCCTGTGAGCAATGAATGACATAATA
Organism: Protopterus annectens; assembly: GCF_019279795.1. Lineage (NCBI taxonomy): Eukaryota > Metazoa > Chordata > Ceratodontiformes > Protopteridae > Protopterus > Protopterus annectens. Next base: position 218,946,289 of record NC_056750.1, read on the forward strand.
TACATTCACATCATGTCAGTTTTGAACACATGCCAGAATGGACACCATAGAAATCTGCACAATGGTTGCATCATGCAGAACACCCTTCAAGGGCTTACAGTACTTTACTGTCATAAGGGGTATGGACACCCTACCTTGTCGAACAAGGCCTGGAAAAGGTGGCCGTCTGACTGTGCCATAATTGTTGTCTATGTATTAGTCACTGCTATCTGATACAGCTGCCTGACAGACAGATGTTAACAGATTAAATTGCCCACTTATGATACCAGGCTCCCTCAAGATCTCTGTCTTGGCTGTATGTGCCACACTGACATCAATGGAGGCTGTCGAAAATAACTGAAGTCAATGTGTGCAGTAAGAAAGGAGTTATGAATGTAATATGAACAAACCAGATTTAGTCAGAATGATGAAAAGGAGCTACACATGTTGCTGTCCACACAACAATTATGAATACAACATCAAAACTTTTTTGACAAAAAAGTTTGTTGAGACACATTAAATCAAATTAAATCATCATACTTGCCTTTGTTAAAAATGCAATTTCCATGAAAGAACAGCATGCAAACTCTCTGTATGGCTAGGTGAAAGGGTATTTTGTATCCTAAAGTGCAGGGCTGTCTTTAGCAATTTTGAAGCTCAGTATGTTCCATTGAATGATCTGGCACCCTTCAACTTTAAGCTCAGGAACAAAAAAAGGTCTTCTAATGTAAAAAACTTGCAACAACTTATATATTGCTGGTAGTATTGCAATTCATTTCCATGCAACATTCCAAGCAGGCCGTATGGAAATGCATGCTGTGATACACTACTGACTCATCATCATCAGCTGATTGTGCCCCCAACACCTTGTGCCCAGGGTAGCTGCCCATTCACCCTACCCTAGCTATGCTTCTGTTTGGATGCCCCCAAGCCACAACCATACCTCTCAACTTCTTTATTTAACAGCTTTGGACAAAGGCAGAAATAATGGGAAAACAATTGTACAAGATTAGGTGCATTTTTTTAAATATTACTGTAAATCTCTTTAAAAAGTTAACAGAATAACATGTTTTGCATCAACATGTAATTTTTGAACAGTATGAAGTATGAAACTTTAAAGTTTGCATTATTGACTGCCTGTATCATTTTTCCTTTGTTCATCAAGGTATAGAACTGTTTTCTTCCTTGCTCCTAAAACTGTTAGAGGTTGCGATCAACAGATGCCAATAGTGCAGAAGTGTAGCATACCTCTCAACATCTTAGCAGAACAATTCTGGACAAAGTAAAACTAATGGGAGGACAAGTGACCCATATCAGAAATTGATCTTAAATGCTGCTCATATATACTTATAAAGTCAATAGAACAACAGGTTTATATTAGCATGCATTTGAAGGATAGAAATCTAAAACTAAAATGTCTGTTGTTATTTAATCACTTTGATCAACAATGATTTCCCTGAAAACCACACATTTTATACACAGACCAAAACTATGAGGACAAAATGTATGTGAAAGTCTGTACTGCTGATGAGAGACATGGAGTTAGTATCAGCGTTTGTTAAAATATTAGCATTTGTTAATGAAATGGCAGTATTTTAACAAATGTCTCCATTGCATTTGCAGTCTTTGGTAGATTGTAGCAAGTTGCAAGTTACAATTGTAGCAAGTGGCTTTCTACAGTTTTAGGTACTGAGAATTTTTTTTTCTTTTGTGGTCTTCAAAGTAAAGACTTTTTTTTTAGTTGTGGTTGGCTGGTAAGTGTGAGCCACCCCCACTTTTCTGTGGAGCCCTATTGCACACAGTCAGTCTAATGGGCTTAAAGCTGGCCCTACTAATTTGTAGGGTTGATATTAGGGTCACTGTTATGGTTAGCACACATAATTAAGGGTGGGCAAGGAGCTTCTCACAGATTATTTACAACACTATTTTCACATATTGACACTGTTTGCACCACTGTTTATACATGTTTACAACATTTGGATTACATATACTTTTCCAACTGATTAAAGTCAGGATGCTATGCTAAAACGCAGCCCACTCTAGTCTGAAACATTCAGTTTCATGACCAGTGAATGGCATTCTGAACCCTCAGTATGCCATCTGAAGTGTGATGGGTTAAACCAGGCCAATTTCATTTTTGCGGCTTTAAACTAATTTCTCCATCCTGTGCATTAGGCAACCATTATACTTTACATTTAGAAGCTGCTCTGCTTCCAAAAATCATTTTAACTATAATGTCTTAGCCTGGACCTTGGGCCTAACACAATAGGTTTTCTGCACTCCTTTTGTGACCCTTGTATTATGTCTATCTTAAACCATTTCTTCACTACTTCCTGCATAGTCTTCTTTCAGAGTTCTGGTGTTCTGAAAGGTTTTAAGCTAACCTTTTTTTTCTTGGAAAACATGTAACATGTTATTGAGCCACATTTGTTTTTCAAGGCTGTTCTGGTAACTGTTTCCTATTCCTTGTCAGAAATGTTCATATTATTAGTTCAAGCGGAATAGATAAAGGGCTGGATTCATTAACAGCTACACTAATTGCAGCTATTATGTACACTACCCACTGATTGCAGCTATTATGTACACTACCCACTGATTGCAGCTATTATGTACACTACCCACTGATTGCAGCTATTATGTACACTACCCACTGATTGCAGCTATTATGTACACTACCCACTGATTGCAGCTATTATGTACACTACCCACTGATTGCAGCTATTATGTACACTACCCACTGATTGCAGCTATTATGTACACTACCCACTGCACTGATTACATGATAGTGTGCCATACTGTATTCATTAAACAGTTCTACACTTACTGGAGAGTTGCAAAATAAGGTAAAACATGTCAAAGCTGTTCATTGAATTATAAAGAAATTGTGTACACTTAGTGTAGCCATTTACCTTGAGATCCAAAAACACTTTGTATTCCAGCCACTTTAACACTTAAAAAAAAATCTTAGTAGTTGCTGCTGCCATTATAAACTTGCATGTGCAAAAGGTTTTAATTAAAGCTGTTGCTGCTGCTGTTGCCAGACCTCTGTCAAGAACGCAAAGAAGGATTTTTATACCCTGGTAGATTTAGTATGAACTGCATGACACAGAAAATGCAGGAAAAACAGGTGGACAGATCAACAGAATAGGAAACATGTAAAGTTTTCCACCCTCATCCATGGCTCAAGGTAAGAGTGGAATCTGTTTGAAAAAACGTAGATAACTGCTTAGTCCCATATGCAAGCAGTTATATGTCCCTAAGATGACACATCAGTCATATGTCCAATAATGTCGGTAATACTATATGACGTATGTCTGCAATATCCCACTATCGACTTTACACAACAATGTCCATCAAGCATTTCACTTTCCCACACACACATATATGCAACCATAAGTAAATTAAAAATGTCTAAAGGAAGACTATAGCCATCACTGACATACAGTAGGGAGAGGGATACATGAGGGTAAGCCTTACACTAAAGAAGTGAGTGCAAATTATTGAACTGTATTGCATGCTTGGAAGTTCTGCAGTATACCCAGTGGTATTGTCCTCCATGTCTGTGTGGACCCTCTGCTAAGTTGTTGATGATCGCTAACAGTGGACAGCACTCCTCCGTTTCAGTTACTGGTGGTTTGTTCACAGCCCCTCCCCCTCTCCTGCAGCCATATATTCCTAGCCAGTTTCACACAGGTTCATAGGTTAATAGGTGTTTACTAGGCTGATAATCACAAGGGCCTTTTTAAGCCTAGCCATGCATCCCAAATCTCTGACAAGTTATGATACCCTTGATAAGTGTAAGCAGGGGTTTGGGAGATGAAACATTTACAAGCAGAGGCCTGGGAGATGAACCATTTACAGGTTGCTGTGTGTCCATTAGATGCATAGGTGACAAACCAGGGATGAATTCTGTTCCCCATCTAATTGTCCAAGTTGCACTTGAATTGGGTTAATGATGAACTCTGCTTCACATGCATGGGGAGCCTGTTCCAGAGATGGGATGGTCTCTGGGACGCATACCTGTCTCTCCTGCGGGTCCTATTTATATCACAGGCAAGGTTTAAGTCTTTGGAACAGGTAATTCCTGTGCTATTTGTTTTGTGGATATGCAGGAGGTCCATATTAATGAGGTTTAACAGTGCCCTGTATGCCTGGAATAGATCTCCCCTCAAAAGCCTGTAGTAGACAGAATACAGGGATAGGTCCTTGAGGTCATCTGCTTAGGAAATTTTATTTATGCCCTGTATTCTTTCACTGAATAACCTTTTTGGACATTCTAATTCTTAGATATGCCTGGTTAGGGACATACCAAATGAGGCATTGTACTCAATGTTAGGTCTGATGAATTTCGAAAACAGCGAAGCCATGACTTCCTTGGACTTCGATGCCATACTTTTGTCTATAAGTTGTGCAACATAGAATGATTTTCTCACTACTGCAGACATGATGGTTAAAGTCTAGATTACTGTCTATGTGTATCCCCAAGTCTCTGACTACTGTGTCAGCTCTAACATGTGTGTTGTCAATATGATAGTTACCAGGGGTGGATGATTTACCAAAGGATACTATTATGCATTTCTTGGCATTTAGTTTTAGTCCGTGGCTCTGACACTAGTTTGTATGTGACAAGCCTTCCTGGAGAACATTTTTGTCAATGTGGAACTCAATGACAGCTCCTATTTTGCAGTTATCTGCAAATTTAGTCAGCTAGAGACCATTGACATTGGCCTCTTTGTAGACGTGGACTCTTCACTTCTAACTTCCTGGGTCCTTTCTGTGAGCCAGTTGGTTATCCACCTGGTGACATACAGGTTTGTACCTAACATTTTATGTTTGTCAACAATGCCCAAGTGAGGTATTGTGTCAGATGCCTTGGCCAGGTCAAGGTAGGCAGTGTTTACAATTTTGCCCTCATCCATTACTTTGGTCACCTTCTCAAAGAAGTCCACCCGGTTGAGTAGGCATGATCTGCTCTTGATGAAACCAAACTGATTGGGTCCAGTGTTTGGAGTGTTACTATATCCCTATTGATCATTTCCATGATAATTATTTCCTTAGCTTTACATATTAAGACTAGTGAGATTTATAGGTCTGTAGTTTCCAGGGTCTGTAGATGGCCCACCTTTCTGCTGAGGGATGATTGCTGTTGTTCTGCATTCATGAGGCGCAAAGCCTGTTTGGTGGCTACAGTTAAATAGCAGTTCCAGAGGGCCTGATAGGTCATGTTTCATGCTATTTAGAAAGCATCCTGGGATATTGTCTGGGCCCATTTATGCAGTGTTCTTGGCCTTAGACAGAGCACTAAGGACCTGTTCCCTAATGATAGCAAGGGGAGTTATATTTCATGGTATTTACTGAGGGAAGGTTGAGAGGGAGAGTGGAATACAGTTGGAGTTGAATTTATCAACCAGTAGGTTTGCTATATCTTCTGTCTCAGTACAGATGACCCCATTTACAATGAGCTCTGCGTACAATTGAATGCAAGTAAGATTCAAAACAAACTGCTGGCAAGTGAAGTGCCTTATACCAAAATAACAATAATCCACAATAAAGCAAGAATAATGCAACACCTGGCTGAACAAAACAGTTTTAATGTTACAAAACAACAAATGAATAAACAAAGTAAGCGCTTTCACGTCCTGCAGTGGACGCTTCCTCAGACATATTTAACTTCTCAAAAGCTCATTATTTAAATACAGCCACTCTATCTCATTAACAAATCCTATTGGTTGATTCTAAAACAGCTTAGTAAACTATCATCTAGCTCTCATGAAGTTAAGAAAAAGGAAACATAGTCATACATAAAGCTCCACTAAATAATAAATCCCCCTTAGAAACCATTGTTAAAATCAAAATATACAAATCCTTATGAAACCCCCTTAAAATCATTTTTAAAAATCAGCATATACAAATATCAGTATTTAATATAACAACAAGATAAAACATGATATAATGAAGAATGTAATAAGAATGTATATATTATAGTAAATGTATTAGTGTAGCCATTAAAATATGCACCTGAGCCTCCAGTAAGATGTTGTTCAATGCTGTAAAGGTATGTCTACTAAAAACGGCTTCGGGGACACTCTTTCATTTAACCCACTTCCTTGGTCTGCCTGCAAACTAATAATCCACCTAGTTTCTATCTTTTCTGTGTAATTTTTTTTGATTCTCTAATCTCATATCTCTGGTTACTAATTCTATTGCTAAAAAATTAAACCTATGGGAAAGGTCATGTTCAATTACATGCTTAGCAAGGGCATTGTTTTCATCTTCTCTATTAATAGCATATGCATGCTCCCTGACTCTTTCCCTCAATGTTCTATTAGTTTTTCCTGTATAAAATGCTGAGCATTTTCTGGATCTTGCCAAATACACATAATCCCTGGATTTGCAATCAGCATAATGGTTAAAAACATATTCTCTCCCCGTATCTGGATGTGTAAAAACATTACTGTTAGCCATATATGAACAGTAGTTACAATTGCAGCAAGCAAGCATGCCCTTTTTTATTGATGTTGGTCTCCTATTGTTGTTAGCCTGTTCCTGATAACCCTTCTTAATAGGAAATAGGAATTTGATAGAACATCGGACAGATAAAATAGAGAATCATGAAACAGTTAATAGAATAGTGATATCATTTTCCAGTAACAATGCTATGATGCGTAATATAATAGAAAAAAAATGGACTACACTAAATTTAGATGAGAAGATAACTGGGATAGTAGGGAGATAACTGAGATACTCATACAAAAATAACAAATCTTTAAAGAGATTATTGTGTTACTGCTGATTGCAAATCCAGGGATCTTGTGTATTTGGCAAGATGCAGGAAATGCACAGCATTTTATACAGGAAAAACTAATAGAACATTGAGAGACAGATTAAAGAGCTATCATTATTTAGTGAATTGAGTTCTCACTTATTTGTCAGAAAAACATACATTTTAAGAGGAACAGACCAAAAGTATAAACCAAATATTCTGTGAAAATCTGGACAGTGGAGAGCTATGGACTCAACTCCCTGAATTACAATCCTTGAATTACAAGTGATGGTATGGGTAGATAATTCAGGCTCTTGTTTGAGCCTGAGTAACACTAACCACCAGGTATACCTAATTGGGGCATTTTACACACACACACACACACACGCACACACGCACACACGCACACACACACACACACACACACACACACACACACACACACACACACACACACACACGTAAATAAAACAGCATGACTCTGGCAGCACTAATGCAACAGCAGCTATCATAACTCCTGTAACAGAGAGCAATAAGAGAACAAGAACAGCTAATTTAGTTAGTTTAACTTCCCTATACAAATCCACATTAGAGTGAAAACTCCACTTCATTATTTTTTCCCAACAGGTCTTGCAGCTGTAAAAGTGGGTGCATTCCCACTATCTGTGACTCTATGTTTCCGGCACCCATGTGGACTATGACTGAGTCATTAAGGTATTGGTAGTCCATTGACCTGAGTGCATGCATAATGTGGTGGATCCTGGCCCCTAATAAGCAACTGACTGTGACTTTCTCCTTATTCAGCCTGGTGAGAGGGACATCGGTGTGTCTCATGATGGAGTCTCCAATGACTAGAATGTTGGATTGTGTGGTGGCTTGTCTTATGGGCTTAGAAGTAAAGGCTTGATGTGATGTGGCTTTATCTGTTGATATAGGTGTTGTTTTGAAAAAGTGGATTTGGGACTGCTGAGGATATTTGTTAGGTATACCTCATCTAGGAGGTCTTTGGGGTTTAGGAAGGCTACATTTAAGTGCCTCAGCATATATGGGTCTATATGTCTGCTTTGAATTGTGTGTAATGGGTGGAGCTTGTGTACTACTGACAACCTTATTGACATTAGGACTACTTTTATGTCAGAGCTTTGACTCTAGTGACATTGTACAAATACATCTCTCACATACCATATCAGTTTGTTTGAGAATTAACGGGTTGTCAGTAAACATGAGGCAATTTCTACATTACCTCAGGATGCCCATATCAAGCTGGTAATAGAGATAGTATGAAAATTCATATCCATGGCAACAGACCCTTTATTACTGATTAGACAGCTGGAGTGAGAATATAAAGCAATTTCAGGAATATCTGGTTTGCATCTCTGGGGACAGTGTTTGTCACTGCAAGCTAGTTTTTCCATGAGCAACTAGGTATTGGTGAAATTTCAATCATGCTTTAAATGAAAAAAAATATATCATTCAAGGTGTCTGTGTCTGCACAGTGCACTGCCAAACACTTGAGAGGAAACTAATACATAGGCCCTGAAAATTTATGGCTAAAGTATTTAGACAGATATTCTGAAGTTAGAAATAAATCAAGCAGCACTTACTGAAAACAAAGATATAGCTTGTCAAGAATGATGAAAAGAGGGGAGTCACATGAATAGCTACTGCCTAGCTACTACTAGTGTTGGTCTCACCACATCTTCACTTTGTTGGGATACAATGCTCCTTTGCTTCATCTCTCACAAGAAGCAAAACATTAGCCCCAATGCCAAGATAAGAAGCAGACCACAGCCTGTTTGGTGATCCACAGTCTTGTCCCAGATGGTACAAGGGTCTGTAGGCTTGTTGTAGCCTTTTCCTGGTAGATGCCTTGAATACCAACTAGACCAGTCAGGAATGTCAAGCACAGACTCTCACTGCCCAATTAGAAACAGTCAGGAACCAATGCGCTCTGCTCATTGCCTCACCAGGAGCAGAATATAAGTAAAAATTCCAAGCTATCACCTATGAAGCAGTTATTGGGCTTTTTGGTGATTAGCAGTCTCCAGAAAATAATGTCTTTGTGCTCCTTTTCTCACCAGGAGAAAACAGAAGCACTAATCCCAAGATGACTACTGAGAGGCAGAATTTGTGTTCTCTAGTAACTGGTGGTCTTGCAATAGATGTTTAAAGATAAGATGAAAAAAATAGGTTGATATCCTAAGCACTGCAGTATGCACAAAGCAATTAGATATGAAAAAAAGGGGTGACTTGAGCTTTAGCTATCTAAGTGGAGAGCCATCAATGTTAAAAGAGCAAGATAAACTGAAAGGTGGCGGGTACTTTGTATTCTGGTTCTATGGAATACTGTGGGTTTGCCTATAAATGTAAATAGTTGAAGGGGAGTGATTTTACAAAATGATAATGTCGTGCTTACTCGCAACAGCCAGTGAAAGGGGCGAAGGAAGGAGATATGTGGTCAAGTTATCATAAGGGGCAAGCAACTAGAAAGACAGTTGTATTTAAGAACACAGAAATAGGGTGAAATGGTGGGAATTTTTTTTAAAAAATCAGTGTGACTCACAAGAGAAACAGCTGTGGTCTCTTTCCAAGTTTTAATATGCAATTAAAAGCATAATGCAAGTAAAACACAGTGCAAAGAAAACAAATCACAGCATACAAAATAGAAAAAAAAACAATAAAGTAATGTAAAATAGAAAAAAAAACAATGAAGTAATGCAAACTACAAAAAAGAAAAAGCAAACTAATCTTTCCTCACTGAAAGTCGTAGCAGAATCTGTGTGAGCTTTTCCAGTAAAGCATGTCCTACATATCACATATATTATTATGGCACTAGCCTTATGTCACATTTTTTTATATGCATGGCCAAGGCCTCCTACACCATTTACATAGTTGACTGTCTACCCCCAGATATGGTCACATGAATACTTGTTACATCTACCTCTTTCTAAGAGGAAGGAACCCTGTGGACTTTGTGCTTGGATGATAACTTCATTCCCTGCAGCACTGTATAACATTTTACAGTGTGCAAATGTCTTTAGCACCATAGCCCTGTATTTTTTTGTTGTTGTGAGTTAAAAAAATAAAAGAAACATAATACGCATTTAAGACACAAGCAACTGTTAACAAAACAAATATGCATGTATGAATGTATGCAACCATCATATACAAAATAATGTAAAACTTAAAGCTCCATATTAGTACACAGAAGTAAATACAGATCTTCCCCAGCAAAATAATAAAAAAGGGAAATGAAAAGCAAGCATACATGTTATATAAGAAGGACGCCAGGTATGTAACTGAGTAGTACATTAGTACACTCCAGAATTAACCAAAGCAATTAGAAAGAAATGACTTCAACTGCTCTTGGATGTCCGCTTATGAGGAGTGTAATCAGTTATATATCACAGGCTTACCATATTTTTGTGGGGTACAAACTTTAAACCCCTGACATTGCTAGTAATGGGTACACCACTCTTTAGCAGTAACTTGACCGATGGGAAGAGACAGTTGTCCTTAATGTCATGCTACATTCTTCACAAACTTTTGCAGTGTAACAAATACCTGATGTACATGCATATTCCACCGAGAGATAAACAATGCACTAGTAAAGGTATAGCTATATTGTGAAATGCAATCCATCATTAAGGCTGAAATATAGCATTTTGTAAAAAAAAAAAAAAACATACCTTTGCATCAAGTTAGTTGTGACACTAGGACATAGCAGTATGCAGTTCTCTGGATCCAAGCCATCCCCCTACTGTGATACAATTTTCTTGCCTACACCTTGATATAGTGCAGATTTGGCCCTATAAGCACTGTGAATATGCAAATGAGGTGTGGAAGCATTAGCATTCATGAATTATAAAATCTGGGTTAAGGTCAGGAACTGTAAATATAGTGCAAGGACCTACACAACTGCATGCACACACCCTACATCTGCAAGGATAAGCACTGAGAAGTGTTGCCTGCTAAGTGCTTGCAAGTGTGAATGATTACTTTAACTGCAGGAACAATCAGGTTTTCATAGTCAATCCATTTTGATGTAGACTTACCAAGAGTGAGTCAACATGACAGATTTATAAGAAAGTTTATGAGTCCATTGACTGACTTAGGAGAGCAACATTCCTAACATTTATATAAATTGTTTATGACAGTTTCTGCCTCTGAATACATTGTATCTGCAATTCTAAAGTTGTAGATTACTCATTTAAACATAAATCAATTGCAAGGCAAATCCCATATCAGTCTTGTTAGAGAATAAGGGAATGATGTTCACAAAATAAGTAGACAAAAGAGCTGTAGTGTTGCATTTTTTATTGTATATTATGTGGGATAAGATTGTCTTCCCTGTTGCCAGCATCACAACCATTCACATATCTAACTGCAAATTACACAGGGCAAAGTTCAGAACTTGGTTCTGTTACACCTGCAATGTCAATTGATACTATGTCATATCTTGAGTATACTAAATGAATTGTTAAACTATACCTGACTTATGTTTCCATGGAACTTATATCTCTGTATGATATTCTTTTGAAATTATTGTATGTCATGCTACTGGAGCTTTTCTCCCTGGGCCTCCGCTGAAAATGGATATGTGTCCAGTTGGACTTTCCCGGTTAACAAATGTGAAATAAATAAATAAATAAATAAAAATGTAAAGTCATTTTTATCTTCACGGTATAAGTATGGGTGTGTGGCACATACTGATAAGAACCTCATTTGTGTCTTGGGAATGGTCTGCTGTCCTGGGATTCTAAGCCAGATATTGTGATGTTTGTGTGAACATAAATGATGTTTAAAGAGCATACGCTCCTGCTGAAAGACAACAAAGTTGAATAAATATCAGAACTATACATTTTAACTACTTGTTTTATAATGTTTCCTCTATTTCAGTATTGTTTCTTTTCTTGCTATCATTTGCATACTGTTTGCATTATGAATTCTGTATTGGCAGCAGTCCAAACCAGTGAACCACACTTCATTTCCTAAGGAAAAATTTGACAAAAAAATAATTTTGGATGCCTTCTGTAGTATACGCATGCCTGGCACTGGTGTATGAACATCAGCACTCTGGATATAAATTCCACCAGTCAGGTAAGTATCCCAGTGGCACAATGTATACATGAGGTGAGTATAAGTGATGCAATATTAGGATAAAGTTTACAGAAATGCTTTTATGACCAGATTCAGAAAAACTATCAGCACCCAATACTGTATATGAAATTAACAAGCTAAAGTCTGTGATGCATGTTAAAAAACTTATCTGTAGTCTATCTGAATGTATGATACATAGGCATTTTTGTTGTAAACCCTCTTCTTCTCATTATTAATAATAATATGTGCTATGGATGTTACAAGATATTATTTTTTTACAGTGTGCTGGCAAAAATAGTAATATGAGTAATATGGACATATGTGTCATATACACTGCAGAATTTATCCATATGTCACAATTTGTCATGACACACAATATATTATAAACTTTGGTGGGGATTTAATAAACTCCATGTAGGCATAGTGTAAGTCCTACACAGAAGGTACCGTGGCCGTGTCTGCAACTACCCCTTGGCAGCATGCCTTGCATATTTAATGAAGGCGTGCTAATGAGAAAGAGCCATGTAACATGGCTACAGAAACAGTGTAGGGGTGTGTGTGTTACAGTGTCTGGAGATGAGTAACACACCCCTTGCACTGTCAAAGTGCCAGATGGCACTGAAATATAAAAGTTAAATATGTTTTGTGTGTTATGATGCTTAGCAATGAACATGTGCCAGGCATCTAAAAATAGAAACTGCATACTTTTAATTTTCATATGAAAGGTCAAGTTTAAGCATAGCTAAGCGTGTTTGCATGACATGTAACATAGCAGTGCTTAAACATAGATGAGAGCTACAGTATATAGAAATGTATAGCAGTTGTCAACATATCCATGTAGCTGAATTGTTAGAATCATGGCCTTATGTGCAGTAGGTGCACGGTTCAAATACACAGACAGGCCATTCAGCTTTTATACTTAATAGCAATATTTTATAGCTTATTTAGTTTTTTATAGATGTATTATTTATTGACATTTGTTAACCGGATTAGTCCAGCTGGGCCAGAAGTCCATTTTCAGTGAAGACCCAAGGAGAAAATATCCACTTACATACAAGTTTACAATACATAAAATTCACACTCCAAGCTAAGGAAATTAAAATACATAAGATCAGGAAATATAAAGTAAATACACACACATAATAATAAAGTAGTAGTAATGAACAAATAATTTTATTTTATTTATTTATTTTTTTATTTTTATTTTTTCAAAATCTGCTCTGCTAAGCACTGTTAAGCCAAGCCAAGCAGTGCTTAAACAGGACCAGTTTTAGCAATGCACAGCTCCTCTTAGCTGGTTTGGGCACTGCTAAGCAAACCCTGTTTAAGCAGTCCTCAGCTCAGCTAAGCTGGTTTGCACATTACTAAGCATTGCTAAGCAGTGCCAGTTTAAGAACTGCTCAACTGAGCTCAGAGGGTTTGCACAGTGCTAAGCGAAGTGCCGCATTTTTAAAAATGGCCCAATGGTGGCAAAGGGCAAGAAAACAGCCTTATGTAAGTGCAACAGGTGGGAATATAGCCAGTTTCTGTTGGAGTTTGATCATGCCAGAGACTGGCAGGAGTTGGAGAGGTTTCACACATTCTGGTGCAATGGTGGGGCATTCTGGAGTCCAGGGTCATGGTTGGACTCCTTGTGAAATACCAGAGCCAGTACCAGGGGTTGGAAGTTTGGACCCGGCTGGCACGTGACCTCACCAGTGCAACTGGTATCTCCCCACCCCACACAGGTCAGCAGGTGCATCATCATTATAATGACCTGAAGCATGGGAAGGGGCATCTCTTGGCCACCTGTGTCCAAGATTCCAGAGATGGGAATGTCCCACCAGTTTGTAAGTATCATTATCATTGCTTTACCAAATCGTACTCTGAATGCGTGATAGACAGGTACACATAATGGTGTGTTTGTCTCCCCACAGCTGCAGATGAAAGAGCTCACAACCTGGAGGCCAATGCAGGGTGCCTGGCCAGGTTGAGCCATTAGTGTGGTGAGTACAAATGTGTATTGCAATCTATAGTCATATAAACAAGAAAGAGTAAATTAGTAACTGCCAATAGGTATATTCAGTTTTGTTTGAACCGCAATGAATGTGGTCATAGACCTGGACTGATATAACTCAGTAATGCCAGGTACAGCTCAATAAAGATGAAAGTATTAAACCTGATAATGTTAAGAAAATAAAGTTTCAACTGCATTACGAATGTGAAGGTAATGGTCTACTGCATTCATAATATCAAGGAAATAAAGGTCAACTGCATTCACAATTGTTAAGGAAATAATGTTACTACTGCATACATTGTGGAATTACAGCTGTCTTGCAACACCTGCATTATCTGAAGTGTTCATCAATAAAGACTGTTAGATGTAAACCAGTCACTGCTTGATGTCACCCATAATAAAGCTGTGTTGTACAAAATGTGTGTATTTTGGGCTTTTGGTCAATAAATCCAGTATTACAAGTGCTGTGAAGTAAACACAGGAATAATACCATGAAGTGACTGAAACTTAGCTGATAAAGACTGTTTTGCTAAAGTGTAGATATGAAGCTGTACTACAAGATTTAATGCAGTATATTTGTTCTGCAGTAAGATCTAAACCTAGAATAGTAATGGCTATGGTATAATAGTGTGTTTGTCTCAGGATGGTCTTGTGTTAACCATTGCATTTCAGCTATATGCATTCCTGAACTTAGTTACACTGCTAGAGGCAAGTATGAAACGGTAATAGCTGTAGACTGCAAATATACCATTTGCAACTGTATATGGGTCAGGTAGCCAACCCAGCAGTCCGATATGGTCTGTGTACATCACACATATTCCCACCCCACTAGGGATTAATTGTGTATGCCTGCATTTCAAGTATTAATAGACAGTTCACCTACTATCTCTGCCATGGATGAATCTTATGCATGTGTGTTGAAATGTCACTGCAGTCTTGTATAACACTCTACCACTATAACCAGGTCACAGTTTGTTACCAGGTGAGCTCTAGGCATATATTAGTCAATCAATATTCAGCAGTGGCTCAGTAACTCAGTGTGATAAACGTTAGGTATGATATACATTTTGTCACACACAGACTGGGGTTCACATCCAGGGACAAGTACTACTAAATATTCATAGAAACAGTTATGTATTGTTAACAGATGTTCTCCCAACAGGAATTACAGGTAAATAAATGGCTGTAGTAGCTGTTCAAATGGGTTACTAATTTCTGTGTCAAGATGTATCAGAGTCTTAACAGCATTGCTCAGTAAGGTAATAAGACTTCAGTAAATAAAAAGTCAACAACTACAATACAAATACAAGTTATTAAAACAAATACAATTGTTTAACCTTGGTATGGCTGTATGTCTGGTGTGTCTGTGAATGTCTGCTGATAGTCTAACCCCATGCCTGCCTGGTGTGTCTGTGAATGTCTGCTGATAGTCTAACCCCATGCCTGCCGAGGATGGCATGATAAGCGAAAACTCTCTGTACTATGCATGATACATGTCTCTCAAGTGTCACACTGTCACAGACTGTGATCACTGTTGCCAAATTCCTGGGACACAAAGTTAACAGCCACTTGATTTAGCTCAATAGCACAGTCACACTACATCAGTCCACAATAAAACTTGGTGGTCACATATGTTCCCCTGATATATAGTAGTCCCCTGTAGTTGTGTACCTGTAGATGTTACAGCTTGGCCCATACTGTCCCATATGGATAGCTTGAGAGGTATGTAGATGCTACAGAAGCTATAGTGCACTTGTATATATAAAGTATGGGTAGACCTATAGAGTATATAAAAGTACTGTTGCAAATAATATAGCCTATAGTGGTTGTAATGGAAAGTCTGTCTCTTTCCCCCCACCCCTTATCTGCATCATACTTTATTATTGTTATACATCGGGTATGTTTTATGTTTAACATATGTTGTTCTCAAAATGTTATGCTGGGCCTTGCGTTTTATTATTATATACTACAGTGGTTGCATACTAACATACTTTGTTGAATTACCTATGATGTTGGCCTTATGCCGTAACTATTACTGGCATACTGTTACAATACTGACTGTTAACCCACTTATTGTTGTGTTCCATATGCTATGCAATGTTATTTTACTGGGTTATCGTCAACATCCTGGCATGCTGTGATAACTAATGCTAAAATATTCTGTTAATTACTAAACTATACACTTTGAAAAACCACAAAACCATAGCTCGACTGGGTAGGCCATTTCCCGGTGATCCACCTACCCTACCTCAGTCAGCCATGGCATGGGTCCCAGCATATCTGGGACCCAACCTGGAGCTGCCCCCTCCACTTGTCCTGCACCACCTACAGGCGGAGCCACCTCAAATGACAGGGTCCATCACCCTCTGGGAGCAGGCTCAGAGACGGAGTTGTCACCCATCAACAGTATTAAAAGGGATGTTGCAGAGGATATTCCACCATAGTTTGGACAATCAACTGTACCAGATTGAGGGCAGACTGGCCAACCTGGAGGAGAAGGCTGGACCTGGCACCCAGCCCCCAGCACAACCACCTACAGGGCTGTGAAAGAGCAGAAGCAACTGACCATGAGTGGGGACCTCAGTCCCACTGCTGCCATATGGGAGTACATGGGTCTCCAATTCCAAAACAGCATCCAAGGTGTTTAACCCCTTCATGTGTCATATACCACCCCTGTCTGCTGTCTTGTCTGTTTACAAATGCTACCTCTCCTACCCAATTCACCTCCCCACATGTACCTATACCCTTTCCCCAACATTCCACTCGCTCCTTAAAACAAAAAATGGGCATCTGTCCCACAAAAAAATATCACCCCACACATAGCTTTCCATTGTGTTCCCATGTACACTGCCCACAATTAATCATTGCAGCAATTAATTAACACAGTTATGTCACCTACAGCCCTCTCTCTGGGATATGAGGCTCCAAATTGTGCACAACCTGCACAGCTGTTGCTGTACAAGAAATGGAGAGTTGTGATCTTTTCTTACACCCATCCTGCACATCCCTACCTGCCTTTCACATTGTTTTCCTCCCTGATTGCCTCCATTTCACCACTTTCCTATTGCCCCTTTTTTATTTTCTTTTTTTGGAAATAGTGTAGGTTTAAGTGGAGCTAAGCACTGCACCTCATCAGGGCGCAGCGCCAAACCCACTTAAATCTTTTTTAATCATCTTCTTATGCACATCAGCAAAATGATTACCCCTGCCAAATCTCAAACCCAGGACCCTGCCAACAAGGGCATAGCACATTAGCTCACTAGGCCAATCAGCTCTAAAGAATATCAGGTGTTTCCATAAACATATCATGAGTATCAGTGATGCACATCAGCAAAAAATTCACCCCTGCCAAGTCTCAAATCAAAGACCCTGTCAACTACAGCATAGTGCATTAGCCCACTAGGCTATTCAGCTCTAAAATATAACAGCTGTTTCATACACATATCCTGACTGCCAGTGTCACTGCTTGTACATATAATCAGAAAAATGACAGCGTACTTGGGACTGTGATGCAGACACCAAACCAGTACACAGCCAAATAAATGTTGATGGCTGTATGTGAGGCATAGGATAGCAGGTACAGCTGACAACTGCACATACTGTTGTAGAATGTCCACAGTTATGCCACCTACTTTTGGCATGGTTATCTCAAAACTTATTCTGTGTGCTGAAGTACTGGCAAGTCAGTAAAGACTGAGATTAGAAAATCATGACAGACAGTTCAGTGTCACGTCATATCCATATGAACACACATGTTCATGTCAAACCTGTGTAACAGACTGTATGCATGCACGGGTCCACTTCTTAATTTTGAAATACCAAAATCTCGAGTCTTAAAATATCGAACCCAAAAACTTGAGATCTTCATATCTCAAAATTAAGAAGCCCTCCTCCTGGAAAAGTGAACACATTAAAAGAAAGTTTTTTTTGCAGGGGGCAAGCCCCCCTGCACATCCCACACCCCCTGCTACTTAAGTATACTACCTCCGAGATCGCGCTACAGTGAAGGGAATGGTATAATTCCCATTCTGCACCATTTAGCACTGTAGCACAATCTCAGAGGTAGTATATTTAAGAGGCAGGGGTGTGGGGGTGTAGGGGGGGCTTTCCCTCCTGCAAAAACAGTTTTTTAACATTTTATTCTTTTTTTATTTTTTTTTTCTTAATTTTAAAATTCAGAATCTTGGGATTCTGAGTTTGATATTTAGAAACGCAGGACTCTGTGCTTTCGAAATTAAGAAGAGGATGCACATGCACATATGTCTTGCAAATATAGTACTGACTCAATAGCTCAATCTGTTGCATTCCTAGCATGCTTTACATTTTTTCCACCCACAGTCCTGGCTTACATTCCAGTCTGTTTCATGTCAAGTACATGCTTGCCCAGGCAACAAGGAAATGACTGAGAGCAGCAATTTTAAGCAGACCTAGTTGACGCTACTGCAGTCACTGCCACCCATATTAGCATGTCAAAGGCCTGTAGTTTGGGACACAGTTCACAAATATGTACAGGCATCCTAAATATTGCCTACCACTAAATGGATGATGTTATTACATAATATATGTACCTAAGGCACATGCCTCATGTGGACTGTTATGGGTGCCCTCACCCCGGCTATGATGTGATAACAGAGTTTACACTGCTCCTTCACTGACATATATAGCTTGCTGTCCCCAATGTGTTCACAATCCCTGGTATAACTCCTGGGCAGAATGCAGCAGCTGCAGCCTGCAACATTTATGGCAGTATGTTCAGCTACTTGCTACAGACCTACCATACCTCCCAATCACCTAGATAAGGGGATCCACACAACACCCATACATAAAGGGGTGGGGGGAGAAGGGTCAAGTGACAGAGACATGTGCCACAGTCTTTCCCTACAAACATACACAGCTGATAGACCAGCAGCTAATACAGCAGCATGCATATTCTGATGCAAAGGATGTATGACACTCACATCTGTCTGTCCCCTTACTGATCTCAACCCATATTATTAAACAGTAAACTGCCACATACTTAGAAAATCTGTTCAAAATGGCCAAACATATCATGCCAAACAATGGACATACAACATAAATCGAGAGAAAGGACAGTATTTGTACCTACCCTCTGTGATGCTGTAGTCCTCACACCTCAATACTGTACATCTCACAGGCCAGGAAAAGGGCCAAGGCCTACATTAAGGCCTTAAATATAGTACTGTGGTGCCATGCCATTGGCTAATGAAAATGCAACCCAGATGTTCTGGATACAGTTAGCAAGTGTGTGCCACATATTGGTGCACAGGCAATCACCTGTTCATGACCATTACCTACAGGAGGGTTACCACCTGTCCCACTTTGTGAGGAACAGACCTTCTTTGGGCAGTTTTGTCCTGACAAAAAATTGTAAAAATGGCAAATGTCCTGAGATTTTAGGACAAAATTATTTCCTATATTGTATGTACTAGTCGCATAAAACAGTTATTCTGTATCTAAAATACCTAAATGTTATAAGAAACAGAATAAGCAAGTAAAATGCTACAAGAATAAGCTTTTATTTAGGCAAAAAAGTTAAGTTCTAACCTTTGTACTGACCATGAGTATGTCGGCCTGTAAAATCTGATGTTTGTACCAAAAATGTTCCACTTTGGCCATTTGAAAAGGTGGCAACCTTACAGGAGGCAAGCTGCTGCCTATGGTAAACAGGTCTAGGACTTTCTTTATGAAGACAGACTGCGAGAACATAAGCATTGTATTACAAGATTTCTGCACATAAAGGAGAACAGCACTATACTAGGTACGTAATAGAAGCCCCCATATAGTGGGACACAGATGGGAGGATGCAGTTATGGGAAATAGGGAATACAACAATAGGTCTGTAGTACATATCTTGGAATGACGTGTTGCTGTTAGTCAGCTGTCCAGCACCTAGAGGCTTCCCTTTTGGCTCTGTCTGCTGTGACATAGATCACAGTTCTGGCCCTCTGATTCCCTCCAACAATGGTCATCTCATGTACGAATGATACTGGATTGTGTTTTACATAATAGTGACAGTAAGTACTGAGAGATACAGCTGGCATATTACATGATGTACTATCAGTCTGCTCCTCTCAGTATGTAAATGTCACACAGGCATACTTCAAACATTGTGCAGGTATCCCTGACTGTTCCTGATGTACTCTGGCTAGGTCACTGTGTACTCCACACCCATACCTCATCTCTTGAGAGTTATGCCTAGCATATCTGTTGACCCCCTACAGCAGGACAGCAGGTGATAGCCAATAGTAGTGAGGGGACACAGGCCTGGCCTCAGCGACAGACTGTATATATTGAGCATACCATGTAAGGGACTGAATACAGTACCAGATGTTAATGTACCATAACTGTTTCCTGGGGGGGGGGTCTAGAGTGTGACAGCCAGATTCCACACAGTCTTGGAACAATCATTACATACTGTCCAACTGTTTGCCAGACATTCACATTTATCTGGCAGAGGGTCCACTTATATCAGGCACATGTACACATTCTACAAACATATGTGCACTGCAGATGTCGGACACCTACAGGGTGGATACCCTACAGCACATTTGCAGTGCTGTCTGTCATTGGGTCACATACATGTTGCTGGACTGCCCCATACACTTGTAGTACCAGTCACCTGTTTGTCGGATGTTGGCTGTATGATATGGTACTGGAAAATCACCCATGGGGACACACCACAGTAGATGACAGTGATGGGTGTAGAGACATAACAACACAATCCATCACAGTACACAGGGCCATAACCAGTATACCTAGGATCAAAGGAAGTTGCTAGGCTATTGGCCCTGAGGCCCTTATAAGCCTAGCCCAGAGTTTAGCCCATGTTTATGCAAGTCAGCACCTGATGCCCCAGTCCAACAGGGACACAGGGGGTATCCCAAGGGTGTATGTCCTGTTTACCATCCAGTTATCCAGGTGATGCTTAAAAAGGGGTAAAGAGGTACTCTGCCTGATGAGGACAGGGTGTCCATTCCACAGCTGGGTGAGTGTGTGGGACACACATCTTATAGGTTCATAGGTTCATAGGTACATACTAGGCTATCTGCCCTAGGGCATTTATAAGCCTAGCTTGAGTGTGTTTGGCTTTTGCCACCCATTTTAAATTAATTTTGCTATGCCCTTTTTCGAGGTTAGTATACCGTGCATCTGTCTAACAGTGACACAGAAGTGATACCCGGGGTAAACCTTCGATCCCCCATCCACTCATCAAGATTCATCTTGAAGAGATTCAATGAGGGACTCTGCCTAACCTGGACTGGGATTTTATTCCAGAGTGAAGGGAGCCTCTGGGTTATGAATCTGTCCCTCCAGCATGTCCTATTTATTTCAGTGCTGAGGTTCAAGTCTCTCGAGCGCATAGCTCGATGGGATTTGGATTTTCTGAGGTGCAGCATGTCCATTAATTCCAGGTTGGACATGGCTTTATACATCAGGCACAGATCGCCTCTGAGCAGGCGGTATGCCACTGAGTAGAGCTGGAATTTCTTTAACTGGGCAGCATATGGCATCTGTTTGAGCCCTTTGATCCTCTTGGTGAGGTACTTTTGAGGTCTTTCCAGTTGCTGCAGATGTCTGGTAAGGTACATCCCAAAAGGGGCATTGTACTCAATTATGGGCCTGATGAGGGATGAGTAAAGAGGCACGATGACCTCCCCTGATCTAGATGTGAATCCCTTCATGATTAGGTGGGCTATATAAAATGTTTTTCTAACCACTTTGGCCACGTGGTTGTCAAATGAGAGATTGCTATCAACTTGGGTCCCCAGGTCCCTAATTACTTCTTCCGTACTTAATGGATTACCACTTATGTGGTAATTTGTGGGCACTTTGTATTTGCCAAAGGGGATGACTATACACTTTTTGGCGTTTAGCTTGAGGCCATGGCTCTGGCACCAGTTGTCTGTTTCTATGAGGCCCTTTTGGAGGATGTTTGTGTCGGCTGGAGAGTCAATTATGGCACCCTGTTTGCAGTCATCTGCGAACTTGGTCAGCCACAGTCCTTCCATGTTGGCCTGTACCTCTGAGAAATATATACCGAACAAGAGAGGTCCCAAGACTGAGCCTTGTGGGATGCCACTTGTAACTGGTTTGGAGTCTGACATGGCTCCAGCAATTCTAACCATGTGAGTTCTGTCCTTGAGCCAGTTTGCAACCCATCTAGTGACATAAGGGTTTATATTTAAGCTGGTGAGCTTATCTATAATGCCCGAGTGGGGTATTGTATCGAAGGCTTTTGCGAGGTCCAGGTAGGCTGTGTGGACCACCTTCCCCTCGTCAATGGCCTTGGTGACTGTTTCAAAGAAATTGACCAGGTTTAAGAGGCAGGATCTGCCCTTAACAAAGCCGAACTGGGTAGGATCCAGTGTCTGTAGGTCCCCAATATCTTTATTTATAAGGTCCATGATGATCCTTTCCATAGTTTTACAGACCAAGCTAGTCAGGCTTATGGGGCAATAGTTTCCAGGATCCGTTGAGGCACCACCTTTGTGGAGAGGGACCACCGTTGCTGTACGCCACTCTTTGGGTACATATCCTGTAGTAAGGCTGAGATTGAACAGTAGTTTTATGTTTGGGTTTAGCTCTTCTTGGAGTTCATGTAGGACGCAGCCTGGGACACCATCTGGTCCCATTGATGCTGTGTTTTTTGCTTTGGAGAGGGCGGCTCTTACCTGAGCATCTGAGATGTCAGGGGGGCAGCACTCTACTGGGATAGATATTTGCCCTTTTGGTGGGGAGGGGGGGAGAAGTTTGCGCTGAACCTGTCAGCTAGGATGTTGGCAATGTCTGTGGGTTCGGTGTATTTTTTGTCATTTTGGACTAATTCTGAGCATATCTGGGAATTCCCACCCAGGTTCCTAACATAACTAAATAAAGCCTTATGATTATCCTTAGTGCCCTGTGCAATTTTTCTCTCAAAGCTGGCCTTAGACGATTTTATGAGTGCCCGTAGTTTTTTGCTAATACTTATCAGAGATGCCTTCCCTTTTTGGGATTTTGCTCTATCATGTAGTAGCTTCCTCCTTCTATTGTATAGTTTGTTTATGGATGGGGTCCACCAGGCAGGACGTCTGCCTTTGGAGGATTGAGTCTTGGCTTTATTTGGGATTGCATGATCCGTGCATTCCTGAAGGTGTTCATAGAATGCATTTATAAAGGATTCTGAGGTCTGGGCCGTATTTTCCACAGGCCCGGGGGTTTCGAAGGATTCTATCTCGGTTTTGAGGAGTGTGAAATTTGCTTTAGAGAAGTTTTTCACTGTGGTTTTCTGGGCAGGCGGTGGGGTCGGGAGGTGAATATCCAGTGAGATTAGTTTATGATCTGATCTTACCAGTGAGGGATACATTTCTAGTCTGGAGCATAGAGTCCCCATGTTGGTGATGATCAGGTCCAGTATGTTTTCCCCTGTTGTGGGAGTGGTAACAAGTTGTTCCATAGCATTTGAGTTTATAAATTCTAGGAACCTTTGGGCTAGGGTGTTGGAGCTAGAGTAATGCTCCCAGTCTATGTTTGGGTAGTTGAAGTCGCCCAATATAATGGTGTTTGGAGAGACCTTCATATTTTCCAGTGTTCTCAGGAAGGCCGAGTGGAGTTCCTGGGTTTGGGAGGGTGGTCTGTAGCAGGCTATAAACTGGAAGCCAGTTTACCCACTGTTAGTTGCACATGGATAGTCTCTGATCCTTCGTGCTGTGCCACCAACCTGGAGCTGTAGGTATCTTTGATGAATATTGATACTCCCCCTCCTTTTGTGGTTCGGTCCAAGTTTTGGGGCCGAAAAGCATGGTATGAGGTATAACCTGGTAGTGCTGGGGTGCTCTCGGGAGCCTTGAACAAGGTTTTTGTTACTGCACAGATATCAATGTTCTCCATGCTAAGGAGAGTTTCGAGTGCATGTATCTTGAGGTTTAGACTTCTGGCGTTGAGTAGCACTACTCTTAGTTTCTTATCTCTTGTGATACCTATGGAGGTGGGTCTGTCTTTTGAGCCTTGCCTAAAAAAGGCGCTATGGGGGCAGCAAGAGCCTTTGCCAATATCTGAAAGCCCAGGGGTGATAGGTGCAAGCCGTCCCTAGCGAAGCATCGTGGCTTGTCGAGCATGTCATCCCAGGCTGACAGGCATTGGATCCCCTTTGAATGACACCAATACTTAAGCCAATTGTTGAAATTGATCATCTTGTCTTCATATTGTGGCATCATTCTTGGTGAGGGTAAGATTCTACTCAAGGTCAGGGTCATACCGGCCTGGGCTACATGCTCAGAGAGCTCCTCTATGTCTCTTTTCATGTAGTCCAGGGACCCACCAATAACTCCTGTTGATGTCACAGACCAGGTTGAGGGTACATGTGCAGGTTACTTGAGTGGACTTGAGGATGTGCATCAGTCCCATCAAGGTGGAGTCTGTGATTGCCTTGTATACCACACAGTGGTCACCTCTGAGGAATCTGTATGAAACTGGGTAGAGGGATAGGACTTGTAGTCTATCTATATATGGTGGATGTTTGAGGCCCTGGTATTCCCTGGTGAGGAACCACAGTGATCTCCCCAACTGCTGCATGTGCTTTGTGAGGTACATGATGAAAGGGGCATTATACTCAGTAATGGGCCTTATTAGGGAGGAATACAGGGCTGTAATGACCTCCATGTCCCTGCATGAGATACCCTTATGTATGAGGTGGGCCATGTAGAAGGCTTTCCTTCCAAAGGAAGCAACAGGGTGGTCAAATGTCATGGTGCCATCAACCTGTGTGGCCAAATCCACATGACTGCTTTCATGCTTAGGACGTTGTTAGTAATGTGATCATTTGTGGGGATGTCACTCACCCCAAAGGGGAAGATGCTGCATTTTGTGATATGCAGCCTGGGGCCATGTGTCTAGCAGCACTCGTGTGTCTGCATGAGACCCTCTTGGTGGATATCCACATCACTAGGGGATTTGGTGACAGCGCTCAGCATCCAGTCTTCTGCACATGTGGTCAGCCATAGGCCACTGGTTGTGCCTTGCACATCAGAAGAGTGAATCACACATAATAGAGGGCTCAAGACAGAACAGTGGGTTATGCTGCAAGTTACTGGTCTACCGGTTGGGGTGGCTTCCCCTATATTGAGTAGCTGGGTGCTTTTAGTGTACCAGTGTGATACCCATCTGGCAACATATGGATTGATGCCCAGTTGTAAGCGTATATCTATTATGGCCAAGTGGGGAATACTGTGAAAGTCTTCGGCCAGGTCAAGGTAGGTAGTGTGCACTATCTCCCCTTCTTCCATAGCCTTGGTGACTGTGTCAAAGAAGTCAACAAAATGTAACAGACATGATCCCCCTTGACAAAGCCAAACTGTGTGTGATCGAGTGTGGGGATGTTACAGATGTCCTTGTTAATGAGGTTCATGATAATCTGTTCCATGGCCATGCAGATCAGGCTAGTTCAGCTGATGGGTCTATAATGTGCTGGATCGGTGGACGCTCCACATTAGTGTAAAGAGATGACAGTGGGTGCCCTCCACTTGCTGGGACTAAGGTAGTATTCAGGCTTTGATTGAATACAGTGCCTAATGGTGCTGCATGTTCATGCTTGAGGTCATGTAGGATGGATCCTGTGATGTGATTGGGTCCCAAGGGGGCTGTATCTCATGAGTTTGAGATGGCAGTGATGACCTATTCCCTAGATATAAGGGGAAGAGGCAGGTACTGGGATGTCCTGATGTACTGATGGGGGAACAGGGGGTGAAGCTTTCACTGACTTTGTTGGGCTACAAATTTGCTATGTCTACAGTACTTGTATATATGATGTCCTTGACCACCACTTCTGAGCAGATCTTGGTGCCTCCCTTGAGGTTGCAGACATATGTGAAGGAGATATGACTGTCTGTAGTGGATGTTGCCAATGTGGGATCGGAATTTGCTTTGCAGAATTTCAGTAGTGCTCTTATTTACTTGTTCAGGCTAAGGAGACATTGCTTCAAATTGGGCACCTGCTTCTTCTTGGTCTTGGACAGCAATATGTCACTCCTGTTATAGAGTCTGTTTATTGCAGATGTCCACCAGACAGGTTTACTTATCCTTGCAGAGGATGATGTAGTCCTGTCAGGTATACCTGACTCCTTGCATCTATAAAAATGCATGTATAGTGCTTTGGTGTATTTGTGGATATCGGTGCCAGTTCCTACAGAGGGGTGGGGGCTATGAAACTATTTATACCATCCCACAGGAGGCTGTAATCAACTTTGGAGATGTTTATATGTCTAACCCTAGCTAGATGGGTATTGTGTGAGATGGTGACTGCAAACATGATGTCTTTATGGTTGGTTTTACCAAGGAGGATGATACTACAGGGATGCTGCAGTGGTTACCTGTGTTGTTTAATATCCACTCCAAAAGATCTTCATGTCATGTGCGGGCAACAGCTAGCTGTTCCAAGGTGTTTGCATTGCCAAATTCCATGAATCTCTGGGCATTTGTGTGCTGGCAGGAGTACTTCTTCCAATCTATGTTTTGGTACATAAAGTCACCCAGGATCAGAGTATAGAGTCAAATCCTGATAGAGTTGAACAGGTCCATATAGGCAGAATGGACTCCCTGGTAACATGTGGGGGCCAGTAGCTAGCTATGATTTGAATGGGGATCTTGGCAATGGTTAACTGCACCTGGAGTGCATCTTGTGTGTCTTACTGTTTGACCAGCCTGGAGGTGTGTATGACTTCCATATATATTGAAACCCCATGTCCCTTGCCTTTACTGCCCACACCTTGGGGTCTGACTGTATGGGTGACCATGTAAGGTTGGGGTGCTCTTTGCAGCTTTGAACCATGTGTCTGTGACTTCCCAGATGTCAGCATTGTCCAGGGTAATGACTGCTTGCAATGCATGCAGATTCATGTTTACACTCCTAGCATTTAGCAGCATGACCTTCAGTTTGTGATATGTGGAATGTTTCATGTTGGTAGTGTTAACATTATCAGTTTTCCTATTAAAGGCACTATGGGGGTGGCAAGAACCATGACCAGAAGCCTGAAAATTAGGTGAGACAGACAGAGGCCATCTCTGGCAAAGCATCATGGTCTGTTGATCAAAGCATCCCAGGCTGTCATACTGCACCCCCCTTGAATGGCACCAGAAACCAAGCCAATTTTAAGGTTGATCATTTCCTGATTGTATTGTGGCATCATTCTAGGTGACAGCAGAATGCTGCTTAAGGCTATGGACAAAACCGCCTGGGACACATAATCAGTGGCCTCAATCATGTCTCACATCATATATTCCAGGGAGGTATGTCTCAGGTCAGGCACACCAACATGGACTATGGCAGACTCATAACAATAACTGTTGTTAAGAGACAGCAGTGTGCATGTGATATGGCAGATTCTGGCGCCTGACAGATAAGTAACCGTGACCTTCTCCATACACAGCCTGGTGAGATGCACATCTGTGTGTCTCACAATGGAGTCTCCTATGACTAATATGTTTGATTTATGGTGATGCTTTAGTGGCTGTGGCACACAGGTGTATGGCTATGCATGGTATGTGTTCTGCAGGTCTGTGGAGTCCGGGTGTGTTTTTGCCTCTGAGGTCTCCTTTGCTTGGGGACATTTATGTTGAGGACCTACTCATATGTGGGTGTGTGTTGTGTAGGTGTGGGTGGTGTGTAAGGTGTACTGATTGTGATGACAACCTTTTCAGTGCCAGATATGAGGACTTGAGAGGGAGAGAGCATGGACTGTAGGTTCCCAATGTCATTGCATCTCTCACAAATTGTGTTCCTTGGTGGTGTTTGTCAGTGGTGGTCCATGTACATGAGGCAGTTGCTACACTGTGTGAGGATGCCCATATCAATCAGACTGTCGGGGGAAACTGTAGGACATTGTCCAGCCATATTTGTCAGAACCTGAGGGAGGGAGGAAGGACAGAGAGACCAAAGGGGTGGGCCTACAACTTAGGTGCTTAAAACAAAAGTAGGAGGCTTACACTACCACATACAATGTAGACAGGCTATAAACAAGCAGCAATAGGTGCAGCAGAAAAGATGCAGTTGAACACCTTAGAGAACATGTAGCAAGTAGTGGGAAACAGCAGGATGAAGAGGGAAATGCATGATGTATTGCCACTATGTTGCTGATAGCCACATACATACTCTGGTGAGATAAGACAGGGTATGATGTGGGAGTTAGTGGAGAATAGTGCTGGCAAATATGGATGTGCAGGGTGTGTACATAATGATGTGAAATGTATGTGGTCCTGTGACGTGCTCCCCTCTTCTTGTCTTTCAGGAGTGATGTACAGACGGAGGAATGCACCTTTTTCTGCAGCTGAGAAAGACATACTAGTTGGCCTCAGACTGCATCATGCCATCCTGCTGTCGAGGAGTCACTATAATCAGAACAATGTGCTGCACTGTGGGCAGACCTTCTTACATCAGTAAATCACATCAGGCTACAGGAAAGAAGCTATGAGCAGGTCCAACACTGGGCCACTGACATGATAAATGGTTCATTGCAAAGGGCTGCAGCTGTGGCCAGGAACCGTGCTGGCACTGGTGGAGGGCCTGCATCACAACAACATCTCTTGGCCACAGAGGACTTCCTGGCAAATCTGGGTTCAGCCACAAGCTCTCAAGCATCCATCACCCCATATGTTGTGGAGGTGGATGACACAACCTCCACAGCAGAAGACCATCCAGGTAAGCCTCCTGTGGTCATCAGTTTAATACTGTAGCAGTCATAGTGGCAGCCTCTGCATACCTGTACATGGATGTCAGGTCAATCTGCATTTGGGAGGGTTGTAATACACACATGTGCACACATACTGAGAATGTCAGCAATATGGGCAGTATCATAGTTTGTACTGTACATGTTAATATATGCACATATTATCCTGTACCAATGCCGCATTTGTGTTTGCTGATAGTACCTCTCCCCTACAATTCCATAGGTACATATGGTGTGGCTGGAATCCAAAATCCTGTAGCCAATGAGTGTGAAACTGTTTTTATGACTCGTCTATACCCTAGTAATGTTAAGGGTTGCCAGTTTGCCTTGGACACAACTGTTAAGCTTAGCCATAATACAATACTTGCATGTTCAGTTATGGAAGGGTTCACTGCAGTGCAGTGCATTGAATTGGTAATCACAGAAGCATAGTTGCAGGGGCTGCAACATACATGCACGTATTTTTGTGAAGGTGTATGCAGTCTACTATATAGGGAGCAATAGTATGGTGGAGATGGGTGCACTGTTTCTTAGGTGAAGGTCCATCACATAAACCAACATGTCGCTTATCTCACAGGTGTATAATACTGGCAACATTAACCAGGCATAGCTGTACTGCATGTTATTAAGGGCCTTTCTTGTCTGTGTCTGTTGTGGTCTGCTTGTGTGTTGTGCATGGGATCAGTAATAAGGTGTGGTGTATATAATGCAGTTGTGGCACCTTACCTGTGTGTGTGTGTGTGTGTGTGTGTGTGTGTGTGTGTGTGTGTGTGTGTGTGTGTGTGTGTGTGTGTGTGTGTGTGTGTGGATCAGCAGACATAATAGCGCATGTATTAATGTAGTCATGTTGTATTCCTCCTCACAGGTAACCGTGGGGGGTGGAGTCTTTCCCCCTCACAACATGATGTCAATGTCTCATTGGACTCTGATGATGATGGTGGCCATAGTGAGGCACAGATGGGGTTGTTGGGGTCTGAATCTCTCCCAAGGGTTGACATCCCACTTCCTCCCCAATGTCTCTGAACACAGTCAGTATGACCACACATACCCAGTCCCCTGAGGCCAAAGATATTGGACAGTCAGATGGTGGTTGCATCTAACAGGAGAGTGTGGCAACTATGGCATCTGTGTGTGTATGCCATGGAGAACTGGTGAGGTCCCACACAGGCAGATTGACAGGGGTGCTCGAAGGAGGACTGCTGCCCATCCACAACCTGTCACAGATGTCATATCACGAGCTACTTGACACATTTCGGTCCATCATAGAGTCATAGGCACATTCTGAATGCAACACCAGATGGATGCTCATGATCTTGGATGCATCACTGTCTGGCATCCATGACTTTATCCACAACATTGGTGATGCCATGCATTATTTTGCCGATGTAGTGGACAAAAAGTGGGGTGAGGCATTGTCAGTCCTTAACTGCTCATTGTCTGTGCTGGAACATGTGGTGGGAGTAGGGAGTCAAACACATGGACATAGGTCAGCACCAACATCAGCTGAGAGTCCACGTGGCCATGCATAGTCATGCTCCCATAGTGGCAGTACCACCAGCACTACAGAAAGGAGGGTGGTGTCCACACCATGACATGTAAGGCCATGGGCACATGGTCCTGGGTGGTCCTGTGAAGGATACCAACCCAGCAGACATCAATCACCATCAGTAAGTAGTATCGCATCTGACCCTGAGCATGGTGGTGCCAGTGCCACTCCTGGCAGAGCCAGTTCCCGTGTTCATGGCCAGAGACGGTGAACTGTGCATTCTGCCATGTATGGTCCACAGCTGTCCAACATACCATCATATAGGGCTAGCGCATGACTTGATTGTGTACGCGCACACACTCACACATCACTGTCACATACAGGTCACCAACAAGCACACAGAGCTCCACTTCACGGCCCAGCTGACCAGCACCCCTCCACACACACACACACACACACACACACACACACACACACACACACACACACACAAATACACACACACAATGTCAACTGTGTGGTACATCCATGGCCTTTGGCAACACCACACCCTGTGCATGTGATGATACCTGTGCCACATCCCTGTCATACATACCATTGATTCAGGGACACACACATATGTGTCTGATGCACAGGGTGACTATAGTACATTTAATGACAGTTTGTTCTGAGATAGTGTTATGCCCTGTAAGGTGATGTCTGCTGGCATGTGTCATGAGTACATATCAAAGTGTATGTACCTTTGTTCCATGATGCTGCATTGGTGGTAGTATTGCTGACTGACTGTTGTCTCTCAGACCTTTTTCTGTTTTTGTTCCAGGGGTCTGTGTGTGTATGCTGTGGACAGCTGGTGCCAGTACAGCTGTTCAGGATGGCAGGGTGGCAACGCAGAAATTTGACATTGTCAATGTACGGCTGTATATGTGCATGGGTACATAGGTGTGTATGTGTAGAACAGTGTGTCAGGCACAATGGGGGCAGACGGCATATTCTTGCATGCATACCCCATGACCCAGCATGCTACTCTTGATACATGTCACCTGGAAGTTCAGTAGGATCATAGGTTTATAGGATCATAGGAGGTTACTACAGTAATGGCCCTGGGGACCTTACAAGGCTAGCTATTATTTTAACCCCAGAAAGAAACATCAGTCAGCACCTGTTGCCCTTGTCAATGAGGGACATGGGTGGGACCCCTGGGACAGAATTGTGGTTTCACATCCACTCATCATAGCTGTGCTTGAAGAGGGTCAGTGTGGTACTCTGTTTGATGTGTGTGGGAAATGTATTCCTGAGACAGAGTAGCCTCTGGGAGACAAACTGTCTCTTCAGCAGGTTGTGTTGATGTCGCATATCACATTCAGGACTGTCTAGCAGGTAATGCACAAGGAGTTAGACTTACGGATATGGGGCAGCTGTAGTAGGGCAGGGTCTAACATTGCCTTGTAGGTGTGACACAGTCCACCTCTGAGCATACTATCTGATACCAAGTGGAGCAATAGTGATTTGAGCCTGTTTGTATGGACATGTGTTGGAGGCCATGGATTACCTTTGTGGGGTTTTTCTGTGGCCCTTCCAGTTGGTGCAGGTGTCTGGATAGGTGCATACCAAATGGGGCAATATAGTAAAATATTGTTGTACTGAGTAAGGACTATAGAGAGGTAACGACCACCTTTTTTTCTGGTTGCAATCCTTTACCTATGAGATGAACCACGTACAAGGCTTTACTGACCAGTGCCGCTACATGATGGTTGAATGGGAAATTGTTATCAACCTGAGTACCCAGGTCTCTCAACACAAGTTGTGTGTTTAGGGGGTTGCTATTGATGTGGTAAACAGTGGGTCCTTGTCTTTGCCAAATGGTATGATAATACAGGTTTTTACATTTAGCTTGAGGCCAGGACTTTGGCAACAGTCCATAGTTGATGTAAGACTCTCTTGAAGTATGTTAACATAATTTGAGGAGTCACTAACAGACAGCATCCAACTTACAGTCATCCACAAACTTGGTCAGTACCTACAAATGTAAGTGGTGGTGGGTAGCATTCATGCTTACATACATGTGGGTTATTTGGGGGCAGAAGCTACTCACAGGGCCTCAAAATGTATACATATTGCACACACAAAGGCAAGACAGACTAGGGTTGCCATCTTATCAAATGCCCAATGTGGGACATGTTTTGTAGTAAAGTGAGAGCTGGCAGGAAAAAACATACCCACGGCGAGTGCAACGGACACAACCTCAATTTTTTGACAATATAACACCTTATTTTTGTAGCATTTGCCTAGATGATGCCATTTTTCATAACATTTAGGTGTTTGTGTTGTAAAGTGACTGTTTTATGCAACTATTAGAATAATGTAGGAAATATTTTTTATCATACACTCTTGGGACATTTGTATTGTCTTAGTTTTTACAGGACACATCTGTCCAAACAACAGTGGGACAGGTGATAACTGTAACACAGTCAGACTGCTGCAAAGGGATATATGTACACACACACACACACACACACACACACACACACACACACACACACACACACATACACACACACACACACACACAAACTGCTCTTGTTGAGAATCAAACCCCTACCTGTCTAGTTGCACATACTATAGCGCTACATATATATCACATGTGGCATGGAGCTTATGTGTTTTTGGAGTGTCTGCCATTACTGTTCAGGTGGATGACATCTGCAGGCACTGTAAAGGTTGCCAAAGGGGGGGGAGTTAAGTTTGCACTGGCCCTTAAAATTGTATAACAGTTTCACACACACACACACACACACACACACACACACACACACACACACACACACACACACACACACAAGGTAACTGATATGAGATTAGCACCCCTACCTACATACTAATACACACTAGAGCTCACCATACTAGTTGCACTCGCCACTGGTAACAATTGGTGTGCAAATGGCTGCAACACTACATCACTCTATACCTTTCTGTGTGTGTCTGTGTGTGTCTCCCCTCCATCTGTCTCTCTCTCTCTTTCTATATATATATATATATATATATATATATATATATATATATATATATATATATATATATATATATATATATATATATATATATATATATATATATATATATATATATATATATATATATATATATATATATATATATATATATATATATATATATATATATATATATATATATATATGTATCTATATAAAACTCTACAGATATATATATATATATATATATATATATATATATATATATATATATATCCTATAGATAAGGGTACTCATGTCTGATAGGGATAGGGAGAGACAGTTAGGTATACATAGTTGTCTGTATGTACAGAGATATATTGACATCTCAATTCTATAGGCAGATGAAGCTTCAGACATGGGGTGAAATTAGCTAAGTGTAAGAGCATGCCCAGTGTAACTATTAGTACTTACATGGGGACTCCAGTCCAGACCTACCTGTACTACAGTCTGGGATTTTGTGTGTGCAGCAAATTGGTTGCTGCACCTGATTACACAGTCCAGCACCTCCCTGATAGCATGCCCAATGAATTCCCCAGCTGTGTACTGGCTGTAAAATCTGACTCATACCTCCGGTGTTTACAGACTGTATTAGACTGAACAAGGTTTGTCATGATATGTCTGGTACATTTTACCTATTAATGTGATTTCCTGTTACATCAGTGTCAGATCATTATAAGTTGATGTGAGGAACTGCTGACAGACATTTGAGTTACTGACTCCATGCACAGCAGGGGACCCATGCTACTGCACAACCTGTTCTACTCTGCACTTTCTACATTTATCTGGCCAGTAGTTCATCCGTCTTATTATATGTGGGCCTTTTTCCTGCTCCTGTTTCTGGCTTGGTCCACAGTTGCTGCTCTATGTAGTTATATGTATGCTGTGACTGGGGTACAAGATGTAACACCACACACAGGGTTATAGACTTCACACCTCTGACTGTACCTGTTTTGCAGGATTCCAAGATTGCGCCCCATATGGCTATTCTGGTTCTCAGACAGTTTGTGTTGTATTGGTATTATAATGCTACATGGTGCCCATACCTCTCAACCTGTTAGAGCAAGAAATCTAGCCAAAGCCATATATAAAAGTTGGACACAGACCCAGTAACAGGGATGATTTTTAATATAGCTCTTACAAACTTAGACAGTTGGTAGAATAACAGGTTTTGTATTAGCACAAATTTTCTGAAGGGTATGAAGTCTGCAACTCAAATGTTTGTCATTATTTTGCAGTGTCAACCTTTACTGAGTTGCCACTAGTTTGCCAGAAAACTGCAATGTTATGAAAAACAGACAAGACATACGAGGCAAAAGTGTTGTCATTCTGTGAAACACTGTACATTTGAGAGGTATGCTGGTGCCCACTGACTTTTTGTAAGTACTGACACAGTTATGTGATGGCATTGACATCATCCTGCTGCTACTCTGACTTGTTACAAGCTGCTGTTCTACTAACCACTGTCTAGGTTACTCAGAGCTGTGTACTGTCCATATCTGTTGACACCTGTCCCTCTATTATCTCTGGCTTTGTCCAGCTTTCTTGCAGTAACAAATAGTGACATATGGAGAGTCTGTAGAACTAATACCATAGGTGTAGCTGTCATGCAAAATTGTGGTGCAGCCAGCCTCAAACCATGAACACCATCAACCATGATAATGTACTTAGCCCACTAAGCCACAACAGCCACCAGACAGTGCAGTTTCATTCCTGACACTATCAACCACAAATATACATAGCACATTGACCCCTGCATATTGTGGAAATAGAACATGTCACCAGGTTGATTGGGACAGCCCTGTGATTGTGTGGTCTGATGCTATTACCTTGCAAACATAATGCTACTGCAGTTGTATGGGAACACGGATGTGTTAGAGGTAGGGAACTGTAGCAGTCATGCATCTTTTCTATGACTCCACTCTTTGTCATTTCCTTCACTTAGTGCAGTGGGTTTTGCTGCCTTGGAGCCTACTGCACATTATGTGGCAGCCAGTATTGGGCAGAGAACTCCTGTTGTCCCATATAGTTGTCAGTTGTCTGCAGGTTTCCCAGTAGCCCACTCTATTCCCTAGAAAACATGCAGCAGGTCCATACATATGCTACCATAGTTTAGTACCCCATACATTTTTTGTAAAGAAGAGTGATTTACCTTGTGCCTGCAGCAGTTGAGATCACAGTGCTTAAGGGCTGACTCTGTCAGGTGCCTGCGGTACACAGCCAATACATGGTAAGGTACAGGTTGTGTGGTGTGGCTGGCATCCTTTTTACTATGTATGTGAGTTGGAGTGAGGTGTTAGTCCCTAGGTCCCTGTGATGTCAGTGCATGTGCTATGCATTGCCTCTTTGCCAAGGCCAGGACATACTGGGCATGCCTGCATCTGTATACAGAGACAGGCTCAGGGGGTTCCTCCTCCAAGTCCCCCTGTGGCTGTGGGGACCATAGCACTGGTGGGGGGCTGTATGTCCCTTCCTTGTGATGTTCCTGCTGCAGCTGTTTCCACAGGATCATATTGTGTAGTATGGCACATACTATAAGTATGTGTGCATATGTGTCTGGAGAGTTCTGCAGGGCTCTGCCAGATATATTGACCCAGTGGAATGATGACTTCAGCAGCCCAAACGCATGCTCTATGATGTTTCTAGTTTGTGCGTGTGCCTCATTATGGCTTTCTTCAGTAGGTGTGTGTGTATTTCTGATGAGAGCCATTGTCCACAGTTCCAGTGCATAGCCAGCATCCCCTGGTAGATAGCCATATGGGATGTCCCCCCTGGCAAATGTCTGGTACAGCTGTGATGCATGCCAGATGCAGGAGTCATGATAACTGCCAGGGCTGCCAGCACACACATTCATGATAATGCCCGGGCATTGCACATGACCTGGCAGTTGATGGAGTGATACCCCTTGTGGTTGATATAGACTCTACCTTCCTCACTTGCTGATGCTTTGTTTTTAAACATCCCCCATTTAGGTTATTCTGTTGAGTGTATGTTTTATGTAGATTGCTATACAAAAAACTTAGTTTACTTGGCATTCTGCACCCTCTGTTATGCTTTTTGCATAGAGAAAACCAATCATTCCTTTAAGGAACAGATTTTGGAACACTTGAGAGACATTAGGAATGGGAGGCAGGAAAATGCATTAGCACACTATGTGGTGGCTGAAAGGAATTCCCAAAAGTTTAAGTTTCTGGCACTGGAAGTAATTATAACTGATATTAGGGGTGGGTATCTTAAGAATAAGACAAAGGCAAGGGAACAAGCCTGGATTTTATCACTCCAAGCAGATAAGTTTCCAGGACTAAATGAGGTTGTTTCCCTGAAGCTTATGTTGAAGGCACGCCTGCTCCCACATTAACATGTGTGTGTGTGTGTGTGTGTGTGTGTGTGTGTGTGTGTGTGTGTGTGTGTGTGTGTGTGTGTGTGTATATATATATATATATATATATATATATATATATATATATATATATGTACATATATTTTATATTAATGTTTTAAAGTTTTGTACCTTGGTGTTTTGTAAGTATGCTGCTATTAGGTGACCACATTGGTGACGCTATGGATCATTTCACTAATGTAGTGGGCAGACAGTGGGGTGAAACATTGTCAGTCCTTGATCACATGTTGGCTGTGCTGGAACATCTGGTGGGAGTAT
The DNA here is from genome assembly GCF_019279795.1 of Protopterus annectens. NCBI lineage: Eukaryota > Metazoa > Chordata > Ceratodontiformes > Protopteridae > Protopterus > Protopterus annectens. The sequence continues at coordinate 218,983,020 of NC_056750.1, forward strand.
GGCATCAGACTCATGGAAGTAGTTCAGCAACACTATCTGCTGAGAGTCCACGTGGCCATACACACTCACACTCCCATAGTGGCAGTACCTCCAGCACTACAGAAGAGAGTGTGCTGTTCACACCACAACATGGAAGACCATGAGTACGTGGCCCTGGGTGGTCACATGGGGACACGAGCCAAGCAGACACTAGTCACCATCA
>NC_056750.1:218988221-219096555 GCF_019279795.1 Protopterus annectens
GGTTTCCCAGTAATATATTACTATATGGAGCCCACTGAAAAATACTGCCACAGTTAAGTGATGGTCTTTACATCCTACTGCTAATCTGACCTGTTGCAACCTGCAGTTATACTAGCCTCCTACTAAGTTACTCAGAGCATGTATAATATATGATTGTTTGGCCCTCTGCCACCCATTGTCTCTGCCTTTGTCCAGCTTTCTGGCATGAGCAGATTGTGGCATATTGACAGTCTGTAGGGCTCCTACCATACGAATATCTCACATGCAAAAGTTGTAGGTGCAGCCAGCTTTGAACCCTCAACACTATCAACCATGTTAATGTACTTAGCCCAGGGTGCCACAGCAGCCACCAGAAGGTGAGGTTTAATTCCTCACACTATCAACAGTAGACAGACAGATATATACTGTTACCCCTGTTGTGATCCCTGCATTTTGTGGAAAATAGGACATTTGGGCAGTTTTTTTGTGACAGCCCTGTGATTGTGTTTGTAGATATATCTTTGCAAACATACTGTTACTACAGTTATATAGGAACACTGATGTGTTGGGGGTAGTGGACTCTGGCATTGACAGTTGTGCGTCTGTCCTATGACCACACTGTTTGGCATTTCCCTTGCATACTGCAGTGGGTTTTCCAGTCATTTGGCCTAATGGATATTATGGGCCACTCACTATTGGATAGAATACCTGTTATCCCATATAGCAGTTAGTTCTCTGCAATTAGCCCAGAAACCCACTCTGTTTCCTTACATATTTGCAGCAGGTCCATACATATGCTACCATTGTCTAGTACCCCATACATTTGTTGTAAAGGAGAGTGACTTACCATGTCAGCACAGTGGTTGAGAGACCAGTGTTTCAGGGCTTTCTCTGTCTGATGCACATAGTACACAGCCAGTACATGGTAAGTTTTCCGAATCCCCCTGCAGGTGTGGCTCTGGGGACCTAGGCACTTGTGGGGTGCTGTATGTTCCTTCCCTGTGATGATACTGCTGCAGCTGTTTCCACAGGATCATATTTTGTAGCATGGTGCATACTATGAACATCTGTGCACATGTGACTGGAGAGTACTGCAGGGCTCCACCTGATATATCGAGACACCGGAACTGTGACTTGAGCAGTCCAAACACATGCTCTATGATGTTTCTAGTTTGTGTGTGTGTCTCATTATGTCATTCTTTGGTAGGTGTGTGTGCATTTCTGAAGGGTGTCATCATTCACTGTTCCAGTGCATAGCCAGCATCCCCTCACTAAATAGCCATACTGGATCTCCCCCCTGGCAAACATCCAGTACAGCTGTGATACATGCCAAATATGGGAGTTGTGATAGCTGCCTGGGCTGCCAGCACACACATTCATGATAATGCCCTGGGCATTGCACACAACCTGGCAGTTGATGGAGTGATACCCCTTGTGGTTGATGTAGACTCTACCCTCCTCACCGGGCGGTGCTTTGATGTGCACGAGTGTAGTCTATGGCACCCAGTACCTCAGGGTAGTGTGCTACACAGTAGAAGAGATGCATACTGCTGGCCCTCTCCTCAGGAGTGGGGGGTAAATATATTTGCTCACTGGCATGTGGTGCATGACATCCAAGAACTGGTGGAGTACCCCAGATGCCGACACCTGTGAGACCCCCATCATGTCCCCAGTTGGTCTTTGAAAAGTACCTGTAGCTACTATTCTAAGGGCTACACATACCTTTGTTTCCACTTGGATGGGTTCCCCTCTGTTGGCTCTGGGTCTGAGTTGAGGGTGGCATAGCTCAGTGAGTTCCTGTAATATGTCCCTGTCCACCCTGTAGTGCTCTACAATCTCAAGCTCATATACCTCCTGGCAGGTTACCCTGGGCCTGTACACTCTTCTCCTTCTCAGTCTAGGCCTATTGTCAGCAGCAGCATCAGCAGTGACCTCAGCATCTAGCACATACAGATGTAGCAGAACAGCAGCAGGCCATAGCATTCTCTCAGTTTAAATTCCCAAGGCTGTACTCTAATGGTGCATAGTATGGGGGAAAATCAAATGTTAGGGTGTATGCATACTTTATAGTGCTTTGCTGCAGATGCAGCCTGTGTGATTGGCTGACTATGATGCATTCCACCTGCCAAGTACATCACTGAGTGGTTTGAATCGCCAAGTTTAGGTGGAACAGGGGTTTAGTAATTTATACATGATTGGCGTCCCCAGGCAATTTCCTTTTATTTATATATTTTTTTTAAATTGCCTTCCCTGCTAAGCACTGTAGTGCGGTGTGCAAACCCACTGCGCTGGTATAAGCAATGTTCAGCATTCTGGACACACCTCCTTGGACAGGCACACTCAGCATAGCAGCACCCCATGTTTGCATCCACACTCAAACCAGCTCAAATGCACTCCCCAGAGGTAAACAAAGCTTAGCAGCACTGGACACCCATGCTTAGCTCAGCTCAGCTCAGCTCAGTGGTGAGCAAATGGGTGCCGCTGTGCTCCAATGTACTTAAAGAAATCGAGACACATCCCCTTTTGATGTCAGCTACCTCTTCGGTGGACACCAACATGATTCTGGGGATACACAGATTTGATCTGCGGGCACAGATACCCATTTTTCTATTTAATAACCCCAACTCAATTGTATACAGATCCATGCACACAACCTGGATACTTCACTATTCCAAGGCCTACCTCCTTAGCAACCACAGACGTCTACCACTGTGCATCCTCCATGCAGGGCCCTATAATGCATTATTGTCACATATATATTATCTTTCTTTTTTAAACATTTAAATATTTTTTTGCATAATGGCATGTTTGCATGCCACTGCTCGCAGCACAAACATAATATGGATAATAAAAAGAATAATTATTTCAAATTATTTCCTGTTACATTTTTGGGCACCCAGGGCATAGTTTTACACATATCTGTTTCAGCTACACTATTTCTTACATTCAAACTGGGCTTTCACTGCCCCTGTTCATTTTTTTATGTTTTGCACATGGAAATGTTCCATGTACACTTCTAACACCAACACGAGATCTGCACGAATGCCTATCTGCTTACTGGATTGCAAAACAACCTCATTTGCATGCAAATCACCTGCTTATCAGGTGATTTGCATGTGATGGATGCTTCCATGTTCACATGCTTGTGCAAGCCCCTCAGCTCTGTTTACTGGATTACATGGTCGCTTACTTCCTTGTAAGCTCCGTATCAATATGCATACACAAGAAAATTTATCTATGCAGGCTTATTGAATTTCCTCTATTGTTTAATTGGATGTTAGGATTTTTATGTATAGGTTGAATAAGAGTCGCAACACTATCCAAATTTAGAAGTTTAATTAACTTTTTTAATTGATCTATATTTTTAATGATCTGTTCATTTTAAGTTGTTTTGATAGCTTTAGCTTGGAGAAAAGGAAAGGCATGGGGGTTATATTTATAAGAAATAGCACATTTATGTCAAATACTGAGCCAAGCTGGGTTCCATTGGATTGAATGGGGTTTGACACTGAAGGATTTCAATAATCAGGAAATTTTTGTAATAATAGTAGCTATAGATGCCAGGTAAATTCATACTGCCCTGTTTTTTAGGGAAAGTTAATTTATTATAAAAAAATTCTTGTAGATTTAGGATGCCAAATAAATTTCCCAAGTCTAGTAAGAATAAGATTAAGTAGTTTTTTTGGAGATTGGATGAATTTTAGATGTAATAGAATAGGAGTCTCTGGAAAATATTAATTTTAATAATTGCAATTTTGGATAAAAAAGAAAAATGCAGAGATTCCTACCTATTGATGTCTGAAGTAATATTTATCCATGATTGGTATATTTTGTTTTGTTCTTGTAGTTAAGTGATGGAGGAAAATAAAAATTTATCTCAAGGTATTTTATAGCCTTTATATTACCATTTAGGATGGAGTGATCAGTAGGGTAGTTATTCGGGAATAATATAGAAAACAACGATGCCTTTTGTGCATTCAGTCTGCTCTTCAATTTTTCCCCTAAGATCTGATAGTTCTCTCCTCTCCTCTCCTGCCCTTTTACTAGCTTGTTAGTTTAGCACTTTACCAGACTTCCTGTAGCAATTATTATAGTACGCAAAAGTGCTACCAGCACTAAACATTCTACAAGGAAACAGCTCCAGTACTTATTAATGCCCACCCCTCCAGGCATGTTTAAAGTTCAGTTCCCTGTGCTTTCTCCTATTAACCTGGTGAACTTGGGCATCCTGAGGCAATGTAGCAACTGCCTCATGTACACTGACAACCCTCTCATCTTACCCCCCATCATTCAGACTTGTGAGAGATGCACTTATATATACAAACTGGAAGCCACTCACTCTCCAGCCAAGACTGGAATAGCTGGTCAAGAGGAGGTAAACATTTGCACCGCACCACATGCAACACATAGCCCTCCAGAACACACACCAGCATTGCCTTCACATAAAAACACAAACCACACACCCACCTTCATGGAGGCTATCAATAAAAATCTAACCAAACAGCAGAGACCTCCAAGGCAGAAACACACTCGTCCACCACAACACAACACTAATCACAAGACACATAACTCTCCTAAACAGTGTGCCACTCAACCAAAGCCCCTGAGGCAAAACAGTATGCCCAACACACTAGTCATAGGTGACTCGATAGTGAGGCACACTGATGTCCCACTCACTAAGCTGAATAAGGAGAAAGTTGCAGTCAGCTGTCTGTCAGGCGCCAGGATCTGCCACATAATGCACGCACTCAGGTCCCTCAACAACAGGTACAGATATGACCATGTCATTGTACATGTGGGTGTGAATGACTTGAGATGTACCTCCCTGGACTACATGAAAAGAGACATGAAGGATCTTTCAGATTATGTAGCCCAGGCGGGTATGACCCTAGTCCTGAGCAGCATCCTACCATCACCCAGAATGATACCACAGTACAGGCAGAAAATGATTGATTTCAACAATTGGCTAAGTTTCTGGTGTTATTCTAAGTGGACGCAGTATCTGTCTACCTGGGATGACATGATTGACAGACCTCAATGCTTTGCCAGAGATGGCCTGCATCTGTCACCCCTGAGCTTCTGGATACTGGCCAAGGCTCTTGCCACCCCTATAGTGCCTTTTTTAGGCAGTGTTCCAAAGACCAAATTACCGCTGTAACAGCTGCAAACAAATGCAATTTGAGGGTCATGCTGCTCAACACTAGAAGTCTAAATCTCAAAATGCACTCGCTCTAAGTACTCCTTACAATGGAGAACATCGACATTTGTGCTGTAACAGAGACCTGGTTCAAGTCAGCAGAAAGCACCCATGCACTACCAGGCTACAACTCATTCCACACCTTTCAGCCCCAGAACTTGGACTGAAGCTCCAAAGGCGGTGGTGTTTCCATATTCATAAAGGATGTGCATACCTCCAGACTGGTAGCCCAACATAACGCATCTGAGATACTTCAGGTGCAGCTAACATTCGGTAAGACAGTGATTCAGGTCATAGGCTGCTATAGGTCCCCAACCATGTCCCAAGATTCACACTCCACATTCCCAAGCACCCTGGAGAATATTAGGTTCCAACCTAACACTCTCATACTGGGCAATTTCAACTAATCCTCCGTTAACTGGGAAAACCACTCATGTACCAATACACTTCCCCAACACTTTCTGGAATTCATTAATTCCAATGCCCTGGACCAGTTCATTCTTACCCCCACTAGAGGCAACAGCATCCTTGACCTGGTCATTACTAACATGGGCGACCATTACTCTACTCCAATAGTCAGCTCTTCCCTGATTAGATCCGATCACAAGCTAATCACCTTGGAAATCCACAACCTTCCCATCCCCCACCCCCAACAAAGGTAACCGCCATGAAACACTTCTCCAAAGCTAACTTTTGGCTCCTAAAAACAGAGGTGGCTAACTTCATGGCACCCATGCAAATGGAGAATAGTTGCATGACTGCCAAATCATACACCCATGCACTGTACGAACACGTCCACAAATGCATGGATCTCACCATACCCAATAGAACTAAGATGCTCTCCTCAAAAAAATGGAAGCCAATCTGGTGGTCCTCTGCCATAAACAAAGTCTACAACAGAAGCAGGAAACTGATGCAGAATAAGGTGAAGTCCCAAGACTGGAAAAACTCCCTTATCAGCCTCAATAAAAGGATGAGATCCCTCATCAAATCCTCTAAAGCTAGCTATGAAAACAGAATTGCAGCAGATAGTAAAAACAACCAAAAGGCCTTCTATAGTTATGTAAAGAATCTCCATGGCATTACCCAGATTTGCTCTGAGCTACTGCACAATGGTACCTCCTATGCCGAGCCAACAGATATTGCAAATATACTGGCGGATAGATTCAGTGCTAACTTTACCCCTCCCCCCCAAAGGACCAATCACAATACCAGTAGCGTGTCAGGCACTCAGTATTACTGCTGCACAGGTTTAAAACATCACTGTCCAAGGCCAAGAATACAGCTTCTATGGTACCTGACAGTATCCCTGGCTGTGTTCTACATGAACTACAGAGTGAACTGGCACCTCACCCGTGTGCCCTGTTCAATCACAGCCTCACCTCAGGCTTTGTCCCTGCCAAATGGCACACTGCTACAGTCATCCCTCTTCACAAAGGAGGAGCGACTACAGACCCAGGGAACTATCACCCCATTAGCCTGACGAGTCTGATAAGCAAAGCTATCAAATGCATCATCATGGACATAATAAACAAGGATATAGCGAATCTCCAAACTCTGGATCCTACACAGTTTGGCTGTGTGAAGGGTAGATCATGCCTGCTCCCCTTGGTTGACTTCTTTGAGTCAGCCATCAGAACTGTGGATGAAGGTAAGGTGGTTCATACAGCCTACCTTCATCTGGCCAAGGCCTTTGATACCATTTCCCACTCAGGAATCATAGAAAAATTTACTAAGCTAGGCATCAGCCCCTATATCACTAGATGGGTTGCAAACTGGTTCACAGATAGAACCCACAGTGTGGAAGTAGCTGACTCCAAGTCAGACTGCCGACCAGTCATGAGTGGAGTCCCACAGGGTTCGGTCCTGGGTCCTCTCCTGTTTGATATCTACTTCTCTGAAGTCCAGGCCAACATGAAGGGACTCTGGCTGACAAAGTTTGCAGCTATTATTAACTCCCCAAGTGATGTTGACATCCTACAGAAAGGACTCAATGAGACCAACGACTGGTGTCAGAGATATGGCCTTAAGCTCAATGCCAAAAAATATGTCTTACCCGGTTCCCTTGAATTGCCACATTGATGGTAGTCCACTAAACACAGAAGGTGTTATAAGAGATCTGGGAACACAGGTCGACAGCAACCTCTCTTTTGACCACCACGTTGCCACTGTGGTCAGAAAGTCCTTCTTTGTGGCACATCTCATTACTAAGGGTTTTGCATCCAGGAAGAAAGAGGTCATTGTCTCCCTCTACTCTTCCCTCATTAGGCCAATCATCAAGTACAATACCCCATTTGGCATGTACCTCACTAGACACCTGCAACAACTGGAGAGGCTGCAAAAGTACCTCACAAAGAGGATTCTAGGCCTTAAACACTTGTCCTATATGGACAGACTCAAAAAACTCCAACTATTCTGTGTCTCATATTGCCTATTTAGAGGAGATCTTTGCTTGACTTACAAAGCCATGTCTGACTCAGCTCTGTTAGAAATGCTATATCTAAAGAAATCCAATCCCTCCGCACCACATGCTCCAGAGACCTCAACCTCATTATCACAATCAACAGAACATTCTGGAGGGACAGGATCATAACACAGAGACTGCCCATGCTATGGAATAAACTTCCCATACATGTCAAGCAGAGCAACTCACTGGCCCTGTTCAAGAGAAATCTTGATGAGTGGATGAGAAATAGAAAATTTCACCCTGGGGATCACTCCAGTGGCTCTACTTGACAGAGGCAATAGAAACTAAGGTTGGGTGGCACTATGCCAGGCTAATCCTATGGGCTAGGCTTATAAAGGCTCTAGGGCCATTAGCCTAGTACACACCTATAAACCTATGAACACCTATGAACCTAGGACTTAGCAAAGTAAGAACACTTTTGAATAATGTCCAGACTGTTGGGAAAATTGGAGTTTGAAGCATTATGGTTTATAGTGACATCATCATCAAATGCCATAAATGGGAGCTTGACATTTTAAGGGATAGAAACAGAAAAAAAAAGTTAATTGCTTTAAAGAAAAAAATAAAACTTATACATAAAGCTTGAGTAGACATGGAGAGAAAGGGTACCCTTATTGAACTCTATTCTTGAGAAAAATAGGTGAGGAGGTGTGGTTGTTTAGTAGCAGAAAAGCCTTTGATGCATCGAATAATGGGGCATATACCTTGTCCTTATAGCTGATTTTTAAAAGATGAGTGTTTCAAGGGTAATTATGTGATCTGATATTTGTCTTTTATTTTAAAACCAGATTGGACTAGAGAGATTGTACCATACTTAATAGATTTTATTTTGTTAGCAAATAAGGTATCATATGTTTTAAGATCTAGGCTGATTAGGGCGGTGGGTCTGTAGTTACTAATACTGGGGTTGTCACTTTGATTTTTGGGTATCAGAATTGTTTTGGCTTTATTAAGATATAAATCAGATATTCCATTGATGATTATATAGGTAAAAATTTGGTGCAAAATATTTAATAATTGCTTTTGGGAGAATTTATAAAATTCAACTATATAGCAGTCTGGGCTGGGGCAGTTCCATTTTTAAAATTTTTAATGGATTGTCTAATTTCTAGAGACTAAATGGGTTTTGATGATATTACTTTATGTTGTTGAGCTAATTGCAGGAATTTTATTTGGTTTTGGTAGAGATTGAATTCATTTTGAGAAAGCGAGATTGAACTAGATTCATGTAGATTCCTATAAAGTACTTCAAATATCATAACAATTTCAAAGTCAATTGGTATGAAATGTCAGTGCTTTTTATATTTCTTGTATAAAGTGTGTGGGGTTCTGATTTACAATTAGTTTAGTTAATAATCTTGATGGTGACAGAGTCCATTCAGAGTAATTAGCTAAAATGTAATTTTCATCTCAGGTTAGTTGGGAAAAATAACAGAGAGTACGATCTTTGATGAGCTGTTTAATTTATAAATCAATAGAAGGGTCAAAGCTCTGGGTTAAACATATTTTGAGCTGTTGAAGTTTGAGTCTGGGTTTGAGTTTCATATTGGCCTCTTTCTGTTTGTATGATTTTTTTAATATAGGAGGCTTTGCTAATTAAGAAACATCACAACTGGGATTTTAATGCCACCAACTGAATGTCTGGTTTTATATTACAAGAAGACAGGTTATTGATAAAAGAAGTAAGAAAAGATTTAACTTCATCAATTATTTCAGGGTAGCAGAGCGGCAGGGTATTAAAATTCCAGTTGTTAATATGAGATGAGTTGGTTAAGGATAAAGAAAAGTTTAATGAGTTTTGAATTTTGGAGTGTTCGGATATGGTATCAGGTTCAATGATAAACTGAGTAACATGTCTAAGTAGGATAGATGATACAAGAAATAAGTTAATTGTGACCAGGATTTGAAGCAGGTAGCAGTAAATGTATTATTTGTAGGAAAAGTGAATCTAACTGGATGAGTGAGTTCAAATTTAGATTGTAATTCAAGAATAGCTTGTGATATATTTAAATTTGAATTCTGATGGGAATTAGATCTGTCCTTTTTGGGGTCATTTACTGCAGTCCTGTCTCTTCCAATGATATGATAAGTAGACATTTGCTGAATTGAGAGTATTTATAATTTCTTATATAAATTCCAGTTGATGGTATGAGGAGAATAGAGGGTAAAAAAATGAATGGTTTACAAAATAAGTTAGATCCAACTCTTATATGAAACCATCTGCTAACTAAATCATCATTTGAGCTAATATTAAATTGAGCTAATATTAAAGCCTGCTTATAAAGAAGTTTTTATCCAAAATTGCTACTCCAGATTTCTTTGAGCTAGTGCCAATGAAAATGGAATGTTTAATCCATTTTTGTGTAATAAGGAATTTTGATTATGCAAAAAGTGGGATTCCTGGATAAAAATTGCATAGATAGCAGATTTGTAATATAAATGTAGAAAAGTGCTTTTTAAGAGTTTGTATTCCCTTCAGATTCCATGAGTTGGTTATGTTCATTGTTAAGCAATTAGGTTAATTAAAGAAATTAATGGACTAGGGGAATAAAATTAAAAATAGTAGAAATAACACGTGATAGAACTGCAACAGATTGTGTTGACTAACTGATCTGGTATTATAACATGATTTAATTGTAGATAATACTGTAAAAAACTGCAAAAAATAATTGTGGCTGATGCTTCTCAAGCTACCTAAAGGCCTTGCCCTATTACCCCTAAATTGAGAAGATAGAAAAGGTCAGTTACCGAAAGAATAAAATTGATGTGATTTCAAACAGTAGCAATAGCATTATTGTGGAAAATATTTAGGAATGAATAATTACTTAAAAAAAATGTCATGAACCACTTGAAATATATCAACCTTAAGAGCTTGCATAACTAGGACAAAAAATGTCCATAATTCACTGTGATAGCTCCAACAAAGGAAGAAAAAAAAAGTAAAAGAAAGTCGTACAATGTGTTGATCCTTAATATTATAATATAAGGAGGTGAAAGATTTTAAATTGAATATGTTAACTAGCAAGCACTTTGCTTAAGTGACAAATAAATATTATTTTGATACAGTTGAAAGATATAAAATAAAGCTGTAAGTTGATACAACCAGGAATACAACCACTAATATAAAATATAAATTGAACAAAGTCTGTTAAAGTAGTGAACAAATGCAAATGGGCATCATGAGAGGAAGTAAAACTACAAATAAAAAAAATTTACAACTGGCGTTATCCTCAATAGTTAAGGTAAAGGTTCAGGGTAAAAATAACCATCTTGTGTCACTGAGACAGGTAGTTAAACATGACAACCATCTCAAGATCTTCCACATATGAGAAAAAAGCTTCAGAGTGGTATCAAATGCCTGAACTTCATAGGTTTGCCAGTTTTGCCTCTGGCAAAACATAAATACATAAATAAATAAATAAATAAATAAATAAATAAATAAATAAAGTTTATTAAATAAAGGTTTAGCTTCTTCAGAAGAGCATATTAAATATTTCATTCTTTGCTGTGTAAATGTCAGTCTAGCAGGGATTTGTATTTTAAATGTAATATTGTTTTTGATCAACTACGATCAGAAGGGAGCTAATTCCTGTGTTGTGAGTTTGTATTGGTGCGGAAGGTCTTGAGCAATTGTTATCCTGTGATTGTGCTACAATATCTATTTTTATAGATTTGACAGCTTTTAAAACTGAATTAATATCATGCTGGCTGAGGAATCAAATGTAAATGTGTCTGCAGAAATTACACTGGGACTTCCAAAGTGCTTTGTATGCTCTTTCAATAATAATTTTGGCAGCAGTTTTTGGGTTGCCAAAAGGATGGGCAAGTCTGCTTTGATTGTGATAGATGGGCTGCTTCATGAGTTTCAGGAGTGCCAAAAAGCAGATTATTATGGCAGCTTCTTGCTTCTAAATCCAAGAGCTTGTCATTTAGTGATGGTAATTTTTCATTTAATTGGGTCAGGTCTTCATGAATTGCATGTGTTTTATCTTCACAGTCTGATATTCTGCTTTCTGGTATTTCTAGTCTGCTTGTAAAATAATTAGAGTGGTGTTGATAGAAGCTAATTGACTTGAGATGTTGTTGATTGCAGATTGGATTGGCTTTAGTAAGTTCTGAAGATTGTCTAGAGTGAAGGATTGCTCCAGTTTGGTTTTGGATTGTAATTGCCTTTTTTCTTCTTTTGTGACACCTCTGAGACATTTGTTACTAGTGTGCTTTACACGGGTTATTAAGATGGATATATTTGCTTTAGAGGTAGAGGTTTCCATTAAATCTCTATCTGATTGATGCATTTTGGCAATGATTTAGAGCAACATGGTTAAATTAATAGAAAGGATTTAGTTAATGTCGGTTGAAAAAAGTTTCTCTTTGGTCTTCCTTTTAGGTGATGGAGGTTGTAGCCACTTCAAGATCGCCCAGCATGTGCTGCAATGTTCTCCAATCAGTCCCAGGCAGGTAAGTAAAATCAAAGCAAGTTCAAAGGTACTTGTCTGAAGGAGTTAACCTTTAGGTATAAAGCTGGATTTGCACTCAAAATGTTTAAACTTGACTGGATTATATGAGCAGTAAGTGGGAATAAGAAGCGGACCAGAATTTACAGTTGGGGCGCCAGAAAAAAATGTTGCTCACTCAGTGTCAGCCATTTTGCAAGCCTTCAAAAATTTAAAAGGCTGTTACAGAAGCCAACTTCTTCACCAGCAGTAAATCAATACCCCAGTCATCCATCCCTGTCTAAGGTATGTGGTGCTTCTGAATGCATCCACTGCCGAAGTTGAGAAATGCATGTAGCAGTTTCACTCTGTATATAATGCATTTGCTCTTTCTTCTAAAGGTATACATAACAGTTTTAATGCAAGCCTCATTTCTTGGCTACCAACTTGAAAGATGGGAAAGCTAACTAATACATCTATACTACCTGCTTTGGTCGGATAGTTTCATTGCAATTGCAGGCTTGCATGTTTGACTTGCTCAACAAGAATTAGGGAAGCTGAAGAGAGATATCACAGCAAATGTCCAGTGCTGTACTCATTCAATTAATAGATATGTGAGCAAAGATTATACGAATTATATTAAAGTATAACAACTGCAATTACCAATGTTAAGTATACAAACACACATCAAGAATCACTTGTATACATTTCTTGTTTTGTTTTTATCACAGCCCCAGATGACTTACATAAGAACAGTAGCCTTTTCCTGAGGTAACATTTGCAGTTAGTCCCCTGACTCCATATGTATAGGATACCCCCAAAATAAAGAAATAAGTAGTAATAAATAGGAAATAAAAAATACATAATAATATCGCTAAAATGTACTCCAGAAATGCAGATTAGTTCTGTAATGAGGTTTGTGGCATTGCAATATTAGAAATGTATGAAATGCAGTAGTGCCAGCATATGACTGCCTGTACCAAAGATAAATAACATCAGCAGTATACATTTTAGAAATGCATATTACTTCTGCTATGAGGACTAGGCTACTCCAATATTAAGAAAATCTCAAATGCAATAGTGAAAACATGTGATTAACTGCACCTGTATATATAAGTCCATATTGCTTTGATGAGTACCTCTTACCATATATTGCATGATTGTCATTTAAGAAGCACTGAATAAAAATATTACTGTTCGTGTTTTCTCTGAAATAAAAACATTTGTATTGAAATACTTATGAGTCCCTTTCCTGTGTCCTTTTTTGTTGACTTCTGCAGTTCCAATAGTGCATGATGTACTTCATTTGTAGGTGATCCAGGTGATGGACAGATCTCCATTCTCTCCTGTCCAGCCATGACTACTCTTCTGGCTGGGAGTGGTGGCTCCACCCCTATGGTCATGTCACAGTTGGGCAGTTAGGAAGGTCAGTATCTTGAGCTTCAGGAGCTAGTGGGGGCTGCACTGGAGAATGCTGTTGAGGCAATGGGGCATTATTAGTGTCCTTTAATGGCAGCAATGCAAGCCTCATTCTTTCAGCAGCTCCAGCTACCATGTTACTTGTGGCCTTGACCCCTTCACCATTGGGGTCCCCCCACCCAGGAACATCTAGGCAGGGGAACAGTCCAAGACTCTTTGGACTTGAGTGGAAGTGACTGGGAGGATCTCATCTACACCCTGTATGTATCTGTCTACATTCTTTCTCCCCTTTCATTTTTCAACCCTACATAGTGTTCCAGTATATCTTGTTTATCTTATATGTACTTACAATACCTTCACCACTTCACTAAACCTCTCTCCTACCATTCATCCTTCCTCATCTCTATTTGTATATAAATTTTGAAAAAAAGGGTCTATTCCCACCAAAAGAGTCCATTCTTTCCTACCTTGTCCAGCAGAACCCTGCTAATGCTTTGCTGTTGTGTGTTTATTGTCTGCTGTATCTCCTCTTTTCTGAGTTTCCTACCTTCCCCACTTTAAGGACTTATAAGAGCCCAGACCTGGTATCCACATAAAGGCTCCTTCACAGTGAAGTACAAACCTATAAATGCTTTGTTATGCTGCTGCACAGTGATGCTCAGTCACAGTCAGGGCAAGGTCTTGTGTACACTTCATGTGATACTAACACAACTTGCCACTTGCTGCTGACTGCTGAAACTATGCAAAAGCATTCAGGATGCTACTAACATCAGTAGCACTTATGCATATCTGTGTCTGTGTCACACATTATTGCATTCTCTGCAGCTGACTTTACACAGATTGAGTTCTATGAAATTTTACTAGGCGTTTCTTCATTGGCTTGAGAAGTTTAAAAATCAGTGCAACTGATTCACAGTTATTACATTTATGGAAGTGAAGTGTTACAATTTATATATTTGTCCTCCACATTTATAGACTGGGACTAGTAATACCATCCTATATCTTACTTCTTCTTTCTTGGACAGCTTCTTTAAGGGTGATGTAATTTTACCACTCACTAATACACTGGCAATGTGTCACTTGTTCCTGTAAGCACACTAAATGTTCTGTTGCCATTCCTCATTGAAAAATGGTTTCAATCAATTTCTCCACTGTTTATACTGGTTCTGCAAGCACTTTAGTAGAAGACAGACACAATTCTTTATTTGGTAACTACAACTTCAGACTATCAGTTACTTAATCACACGGGTCACTTCAGGGTTACTGCAGTGAATTCACCGACAGTTTAGAAAGTAACACAGGTGCAAAGGGAAAACAGTATCAGGAACCTTCAAGCTTTTCAACTCTCATAGCTTTGGTTGTGTTACAGTGCAAACACTTTTAAATGCAAAGGAAAGCAGTCATTTATTTTTGTTGTCAGTGATTAGCAAAAATAGCAAAGCACATTCCTACAGATTGTGTTAAAAATACAGTTAGTAGACACATGACACCACTGGTTTTGCCCAATGCTGACCCAAGATGTAATATTTTAAGGGCACTATCAAAGAGATAACTGCAAATACAGATTTTATTCAACTCACAAATTGATATTTTCAAGGTTGCAAAGCAAAATTTTAGAAAATACATCTTTTTATCAGCAGAAAAAATATGTCCATGAGCAGTTTTTTTGGTACTTACGTATTACCGCAATCACATTCCAGACTCAGCAATTATAGCACACGTTATCACTTTATGTATGTGTGTTAAGTATAATCCATGTCACTATGGCCTCTGTAAATCTTTTTTAGCCAAAGTGATTATATGTCTTGATTATCACTCTGTGGAATACTTCTGTCATGGTATAAGATTGTTAGCTCACATTTCTCACCCACTTGCTTAAAGAAGTCGACAGAGAGCCAAAAAATGGGTTGGACGTTTGGAAATGCAATGAAGGAGGTGAGCTAACGAGTATATATTATTTTGGAGGAAGAAAGTTTATAAACAGATGGGAAGAAGTATGGGACAAAATGGAGTGTTGCTAATGTACTAGGGATTCATTATAAGCAAATATATGGAATTAGATATCCAAAACAAGGCTCAACATTTTTTTCAATGCTGAAAACAGAATTGTGCCACTTGATCAAGCCAAAGTCGTTCTGCAAGAGCATACCTCTCAGCCTGTTAGTGCAAGACATTTGAATAAAGCCAAATATATGGGGTGGACAAAGGGGCCAAAATAGGGGCAGATTTTAAATATGGCTCTTATAAACTTAAAAAGTTACTACCACAACAAGAGAATTTGTGTTCGCAAGCATTTTCTGAAGGATATGAAATCTGAAACGTAAATGTATGTCGTTATTTAGTAAATTCAGTCCTCACTGATGTGTCATAAATCCACAAATGTTATGATGAAGAATCCAAAAATATGTCACCCAAATCTTGACAATTGAGAGATATGTGCAAGACAGTTTAAGTACATTTATCGCCATGACTACAGCTTGGAAAAGAACCGCTTCTTCTCTTCAGAATGTGGTTGCGATAATACGTAAGTACCTACATTTCTACCATTTCAGTTAAAAGTCAAAATATCAAACAAACTTCTGGTCCAGCTAGGATGAATTTGTTGCAAGTTTCTACCTAGATTACTTCACTCCTGGTCCATATTTATGCAGTTTTTCGAGAGTTTCCCACTCTAGGTATTTGGAGGTATTCTTCTGTCCTGAGAATCCCACTCCAGGCATGAGGACCCACCTCCAACAGAGGCACAGTGACCGTTTGTATTCAGATATTCAAGTCTTCTGATATATGTGACAATGAGCCTCCCCTTCAGACTCTATTACATCTTCCACAGCTTCATAAAGTTCTCCTTTTATACAACAATAAATCACATAATTGGTTTCATGACTCAGTAAAGCAGCATGAAGTAATTTATTCTCTAGGTAATATATAGTATTACCTGACTTCAAACAAACAGTTTGACATATTTAGTATTTGCATCACACAATGGCATTAACAGTGGTTTGAAAACAAAATACTTAGAACTATAACATTTGCTTATGATATTTTCATCAGATGCAACATTAAATTCCCCAAAATGCTATAATATATGAACTGCAAAATAGTGAAGTTCACTACTTATAGATTCCCTTTTATACTTTCAGTTTGATGAATGGAATACAGCTGTATCAATTTAGGAATAATGCATATATTCAGAAATTAATCATACTCTCCTTGTTGGAAGGGTTTACACATTAAGGTTGACACGTGTTAGCTTTCAGGTTTTCTTACACTTCTATGGAAGAATCCTGCGTTTTAATATAACCATTTGTTTAATCTTCTAACTTTCCCATGAGGCAGCATTACCTTCCAGTGTTTAAATATTGTTAATTTTTTTTTTTGTATTTGTTCTTAACTTTTGAACTTTTGACTAGGATGGATTTTCCATGCTTATCGGTCTAATTTTTCCAAGTCTTTTGGGTTTCTAATACCATGACAGGAGTAGAACCCATTCCTAACTTAGAATATGGTTAGAGTTCATGAAATTAGCATTGTTTCAGTTTTTGATGTTATCCATGAGTGCTCTTCTCAGTACCTGCACTGTACCCAGAACTCACTCTTTCTAAAATTCATACGAGGCTACATGTATTGGTGGCATATCTAAATGTGACTGTAAATTCTTTTTTATAAGACCAGTTGCTCCTGCTACTATTGGAACTGTTTGGGTATCTTTTATCCACATTACTTTCCTTTCTACCTGCAAATTCTGATATTTTATGACCTTGTGTTTCTCTATACATAAGACATTGTAATCACTGGGTATAGCAACTTCTATGGTTAATGCTACATTTGTCTTTTTTTCATGGACTTCTATAGCTGGTTTTCTTGCATCTTTTTTTTGAACTGTTAGTAATGGATGATTCTGTGTGATATATACTTCATAATTCTTTATGATGCTTTTGGTTCATGTTTCAATGCTTCTCAGCTACATCTATGTTTTAGGGTTTGTACAATCCCCAGTGCAATAATTTTGCCACATTACCATGCCTTTCAGGATATAGGCATACTGCCATGAGTGTATCACTGCCAGCAACAAGATGTACAACTGTTTCTGGTTATTTTTACAGAAACTGCATTTGTCTGTTTCTCCCACCTTTTCAGTATGGATTTTGTAAACCAGTGTGTACATAGTCCACTATCCTGGGTCACCATTATTAACCTTTCATCTTTTGGTTTCAATTCACCTCTACTTAAATATTCCTGCATCACATTTTTTGTCAACATGAGGTTCCTCTAGCAGATCTCTGCACTTACCAGTATATTTATGGATTTTCCAATTGTTTTTCCTTCTCATCTGATCCTTTTCCTTATAGTCTTCTTTTTTTTGGCACATTTAATTACTGTCTGATTTTTGTTTACTTGTGCTTTTATTTCCATTTCTGTTTCTGCTAAATTAACAAATATGCAATCTTGGGCTTCTTCTCCTAGTGTTTTAAAATTTCACTATGTTTGGCTCTGACGAGGCCAGAAGATATGAATGCACTCCCATGATTGCAGATCTATACATTTAATGAGTTTTGAGGAGGCCATAACTCCTTCAGAGTGAGGAATATATGATCTTTGTATCCACTGATTTTTATATATCATTTAATAAGCATGAAGCATTGTTCTTGTTTTCATATCCATTCAATTCAATAACTTTAATGTGTCTTAGTATACTGTAGAGGTGAAACAACTTCAGCAATTAGGTTTTTGGGTTTAAGTTGGAGTAAATTCATCTTAATTGATTTTTAATTTACTGCATTCTTGCTGGGGTAATGGAGTTAATAGTTGTGTAATTGAAATGTATAAAAACTACTGCATTTTGGGAACAAGTTGCCTGAAGATGTCTAGATATTAATCTAGATGAAAGTGCTACACAATAAATCCTGCTGAGAAGATTACAGCTGCTTCGCTTTTTGTTTTTCAGAGGTCAGAAGATATCAATGCACTCCCATGATTGCAGATCTATACATTTAATCAGTTTTGAGGAGGCCCATAGCTCCTTCAAAGTGAGGAATATATGATCTTTGTATTTACTGATTTTTTTTATATATCATTTAATAAGCATGAATCATTGTTCTTGTTTTCATATCCATTCAATCCAATAACTTCGGAAGCCAGTTGATCACTCCAAAACTGTAAGTTAGAACAGGAAGAGCAAACTGATTTATAGGTTAACTTAACTAACTTCCTAGATGTCTAAGCAGTTTTCAATGTCAGTTTTAGTCTTCTGAAGTATTCGTTACTGAGCTTTATTTGCATGTGTTCAGGTTTTATTGTTGATCTTTCATCCATTCCTAAATATTTATACACTCTCTCCTGCTCAAGTTCCTTTATATCACATTCATGCCCCAGGTTAATACTTCCTTCTGCAGTAGGCAATGTCAGATTATAATAGAGGTGATTTAGGGGTCTCCCAGGTCCTACAGCTCTGGGGAGGGCAGGTCATAGCCAGACAAGAAAATATTTTTATTTTATTATAAAACATTTTTTTATGTTCAGTACTGTTAACTTATTTCAGTTAGCTTAAGAGCTGAACATAAATGTTAAGGAAATGTGTTTTTTTTTAAATGCTGATGTCACCTCTCAAGTGATACCATTTCCTTAGTGTATTTTCTGATTTGGAGCCTTCAGAAGACTTTTGTGACATTCCAAATTGGTTTCTAAGTCTTTTATTTTATGACTGTAGTGATCATCTGGTATAGTAACCACATTCTGGTCATGGAATGCATTAAATTATATTTGACTTGCTCTTAATAACAAAATAACCTACAAGATATAAAATGGCATGATAACCATTTCCACTTCACTTGTTCCTTTTCTCTTTCATGGCTTCTGTAATTGTGCATCATCATGCCATCAGCTTTGATGCTGTGACCTGATTGCTGACTCTGAGCAAGAAGTTGAGAAGCATATGAAGGGGAAAGACAACAGCTTCTTTGTTTGTGATACTCAAAAAATACTAATGTCAGATTGCTGAGACAACTGCAACTACAGAAAAAGCAGTAGGACAGACACATCGGCTCATACACTCTATAGTTTAAAATCCTACCTTTAACAGATATGCACACTCATTATATTTTCAGTCCTGGCAGCATAAAACTAAATGTTACCTCTAGGAAGTTCAAGTTTTTTGTAATTATGTTATTAAAACTGCATACATCTTAACTGTTCAGAATTTTGCAGAGGGTCCTTGTTATGCTTTGTCCCTTGTAAAATATTTGATTTTCTGGAAAATCACTAAGGATTGCAGTCAATCAATAATGACAGATATTAGATTTTCGTACTTCTTATTGTTTGGAAAATTATGTAAAATTTGTTAATCAATTAACTTTGTAAGTGAATTAGAGTAAAACGTGTTGCAGAGTTTTCACCCTTACTCCTATTAATTGTGGCTTTGTTCTGAGTTCCTGAGTGAAGAAATTGAGATGTATAATTGATACATAGTTTCCGTGCTAATTGTTGAGTTGACATAGATGTAGTAAAGAGGCTGTAAGGCTGTATCTGTATATTTAGGTTTCTTCCCTTTTGGGTATATTGTACTTTCCTGGAGCATTGCTAATAGTCTTGAAAGCTGATTACAGTTACAGATCATATCTCTGTGTTCAACCTTACCACACAAATAGTAATTATCTGTACTCACACTCTGAAATGCCTTCTGCTGCTTCTCCATACATAATTGCCTGTGACAAAGGAATCTTTTTTTGCTTGTTGTTGTGGTTACCTGGAAGACCTTATCAGAAAGGACATGTTCCTGTGGGAAATTATATGTGTGAAAGATGACAATGTCTTGCAATTCTTGTATTTTTACAGATGCAGTGAAAAAATAACACATTTTGCCTTTCAAGCTGTTGCACTCTGTGATTGAAGGAGCAAGGGCCATGTATTTGTGTGCATTTGTGTGTGTGTGTGTGTGTGTGTGTGTGTGTGTGTGTGTGTGTGTGTGTGTGTGTGTGTGTGTGTGTGTGTGTGTGTGTGTGCGCGTGCTGTGTGCATGCGTGTGTGTGTGTGCGCGCGTATGTGTATGTGTGAGCTCTGATAACAACAGTTGGCTTTGAATACATTACTGAACCCATTTTCTTTCACTTTCCTCAGAAAAGAACATTATTTGCAGTTAGGGATGAGGAAAAATGCTACGTGTGAAACCTCAGACCAGAAATGTGATTACTCTTAAATTTATTTGTAAATTACTTAATTTCCATTTTGTTCCAGGGTTGAGCTTCTGTTCTGATTAGTGGAATGAAGCTCATATTCAGTATGCTTTTATTTTGTTGTCATTACATGAAAAGAAATACACATCTTAAATATTTCACCAGGTAAGACAAACTGTCTGTTATAACATATAGGATGAGTGCTGGAGTACATGGCAAAGGCAGCATACGGCCACATAACTCAGGACTGAACTGTAGTGAAATCCTTGGTGATAAACTGGCATTTCTGAGTGTTATTTTGTACCCTTTTTTTAATGATGAACTTTCATAAGTGAACTGACTTATCACCTCAAAAATAGCTACCAAAGGCAATGTATCAGGGGCCTATTGGTATCACATTGTGATATTTTATTAGAAATAAGAATCCGAGACATATGTTTGTTGCATTTCAATTTTTTTCTGTAAATCAGTTTTCATAGAGCACTGATTTTGTTTGGTTGATGATAATATGCTTACATTTCTGTATCATTTTATAACTATCAGTGTTTTAAACTTGTATTTGTCAGTAGTATCCCACAATCCTAATGGCAATGGGAAGAGCTGTATGCTAACCAGTAGTTAAATTGTATGCTACGTATACATCCAGACTTTTTAGCCAGATATTCCAAATTTTCAATATGCATCATTCCTATTTTTGATGTCTTCAGGTTGAGAACTCACATTGCCTACTATTTGTGCACATACAGAACAGGTCAGTAACGATGTTTATCTCGGGGCACATTATTTCTAGTAAAGATATGTTTTTACTTAAAATTAATTAAAAAAATTAAATGGCTAATGCAAATTTTTTTTTTTACTGCTGGATACAAATCGAGGATTTTGCACAATTAAAATGAATGAGGCAAACTCGATGCTATGTGCATTTAATACCACCCATAGGTAGATACAGATTTCTGAGACATCTTTTTGAGATTTTCTCAGCACCAGCAGTATTTCAATATGTAGTGCATAACATGACTGAGGGAATAGAAGGTGTTGTTGATAATATTCATCTTAAATGTACATGTAGTTTTTGACAGTGAACATTTCATACACATGCAGTCCACATCTATAGTACACTTGCATTTTAGACCCAGGAAGAACAATGAATAATGGTTGGTGCTCCATCATTTTAGTTTTTACATAACTTTCAGCCTTCATTTAAATATACATGCTCATTTACTGGAGCCATTTTCCAGTTCATTTCAACAAGAACTGACAATATACTATAATGCAAGGTAATTGACCCTGATCACAGCAACTGACTTGATTCCCAATATCAATCAACAAAAAAGGAATATTTGTCTTGTGTCATAATGCTTGCAAATTTATTTGCCACTTGGGCAAGACAAGGAAGTGACAGGCACCACTTGGGCAAGACAAGGACGTGACAGGCACTCATTTGTCGGTTATCATATAAAAAGAGGTTACACTGTACTTTGGCAGTGACAATACAAACACAAATATAAGTACAGATTAGAAGGCCCCATGAAGGCACTGAGTGGTGTAACGACACAGCTGTCACCACAGAACAACATCAGAAGCATTATTAAAGCTTTGAAAAGTTATAATTGACTTTGCTTTGGTAGACAAAAGAACTTTACAGAATGAAACGTCTAAAAGCTTTTAACGTTGCTTGTTGCCAGTGCAGCTGTGCTAGGTGTATTACAGCTTGCAAGAAGGAGAAGCAGTTTTTATTCTTAAATATGTTTTCTGCAACCATTAGTATATGAAAGCATCTAAAGCTCCATATACTAGAAAGGGTTCTGATCAGGCATTTCCAGTCATAACTACTGATATGTCTAGGCATCTGCATCAAATTTACATCCTAAGCTTCATTTCATCACATTCGTGAGGTGAATTTCTAGACGTCCATGTCTTGGACACATAACAAGTTCATTATAATTGAAGATATGAAGATAAACCTCTGTGTTATACACGTTTACATAGGTTCATAGATTAGTACTAGACTAACTGCCCTCATGGACCATTTTAAGCCTAGCCAACTACCCCATGTGAGAATTAAGCCCTGTACCTTGTGACTATAAGGTAAATACCTTAAACATTATGCCAAGCTCATGTACGTCTCACCATTTAACTTCACACTTAATAATAACACTTAAAATCTGTCATGATATCTCTGTGTGCTTTTTGAGATAATAATATGATGAATACTAAAACAAAAGTGCTGAATTCTAAACTCACACCTGAAGAATTCCTGCATGTTAAGATAGTTCATCAGAAAAAATATATAATTCGTGAAACTTAATAAAAAGACGATACTAATTTATTAACACTGTAGAACCATTTAAAATAATTCCTGGGGATTTACCAGCAGGCCTAATGCGATGATGCCAAGTAGTTCAGTATTGCTCTAAGGTAATTATCAATTTAGTAGGAGCCATTTACCACCATGACAAATGCCTAATTAAGAAATCTGTGCACTGAAGTGGAAATATTCTGAATAAGCACCATGGCTGCAGTTATGGAATTCATGAACAGCAGTAATGTGCATGTACCATGCATGTCAGTATGTGAGTTCTCATGTCCACATCTGTGACACTATGAGAACTATTGAGAGCTATGTGGCCCCCAGCAAAGTCAGCACCAGTTTTAGGCATATAAATGGAGTAGAAATGAGATAATAGGGTGGTCAGAAATGGCCAAGAGCATACAAAATTATATACAGAAGATTACAGGAAAGGAAAGAGTGTGGGGAGAAGGGGTAAAAAAAACACACACACACACACACACACACACACACACACACACACACACACACACACACACACACACACAAACACACACACTTATATATATATATATATATATATATATATATATATATATATATATATATATATATTCCTTTTTTGCAACAGGTGTCCATTTCTTTAAAGGTGGATAGAGAGAGGAGGATGTGGGAGAAAGGCAGGGGAAGGAAAGAGGATATAGGGGTTGAAGCAGGGACACACAAACAAAACACAGACAAGACCGACAAGGAAGGTGCCGACAAAAATGGATGACAGATGGAAGACTGTTGTTGATGGGGAAAAATGGACTACAAGCAATGAAGGGAAGTGAAATGCCATAACAGGTAATAGGAAGGAGTGATGGCTCTCTTTTGTACTGCCCCAGGTAGAAACTAGGCAACATCAGTTCCCTCTATGACCTTCCTCATCACTGGACCCTCCTTCAGTCAGCATGCTGTAAGTGCCAGTCAGTGGTGTGACTCTGCTAGTCACACAAGGATGTTGTTTGGGTGATTAACACAGCCATCAGGTCACCAGTCCACCAAATACCATCACCACCACCTCCAACTCCTGCTTGGCAACATACTGGGACCTGTTGGCAATGTCAACCGAAGGTGTGATAGCAGCCCACTCTCATGATCCATCACAGAAGTCTGCCAAGGAATGATCTAGGTCACTTCCATGCTGGATAACCCAGCTCACCTCATGGAAAGGCAAACCTGGAGACTGCTGGAGACTCAGCACAAGAAGTCAGGACAGTACTGTAGTGCAGGGATTGTTGCCACACCACAGAAACAGCTGTTGATGACACTGCATAAAATAGTAACAGAAATGGAGAAAGATAAAACAATAAACATTAAATTAAAATATGAAGGAGGAATAGTGAGAAAGAGAAAGAATGAGAAAAAAACATAACAATAATGTCTGAGTCGAATATAGCAAGAAAGAGAAAGGAAAAACATATTAATACCATATTTCTAACTAACCATCAGGCATGTAGGTAGCTACAGAAGAACTAAACATTTGGTAGGTATGCAGTAATACTACAGGGCATAAGTATAACGGGACATAGTTTGGGATATGTGGCTACCAATGACGAGACATAGTATGAGATATGTGGCTACCAATGACAAGACATAGTATGGGATATGTGGCTACCAATGACAAGACATAGTATGGGATATGTGGCTACCAATTACGAGACATAGTATGGGATATGTGGATACCAATGACAAGACATAGTATGGGATATGTGGCTACAAATGACGAGACATAGTATGGGATATGTGGCTACCAATGATGAGACATAGTATGGGATATGTGGATACCAATGAAGAGACATAGTATAGGATATGTGGCTACCAATGATGAGACATAAGATGGGATATGTTGCTACCACAGAACATAGAAATAAAGGATCAGTATTACATGTTACCAAAGTCCTCAAGAAATATCTTTGAAAATAATGTAGGTAGCTTGCTATATACAGCAGAAGCCATGGAAGATGGGTGGGCCCTCCTATATGGATATCTTATATGTCAAATGGATAGGGAAGAACTTGGTAGATATTCCACCATTACAGAATATGAATGGAAACATGTTCACCATGGTAGTGTGATGCACTAAGGCAGACAATACAGTGACTTTACCATGGGCATCTGCCAACATATTCCAAGTAAGCCAGGCATTACCACTAGAAAGAGTAGTCATAGAGGCAGAATGCCATGGGTATGCCATATATGAGTGACAGAGACATGGGCATTTTGTGGAATAGTGCATGCCAGTATGTGGACGTTTGAATGCTGCTGAGTGTTAGACTGTTAGGGCTGAGAGTATGCACACAGTACATCACTGGACAAAGAATCTTGGATGTGTTGCATGGGCATGCTGTTACATCTATGTACTTCCCACCATGAAGATGCTGAAACCACTAACAATGTCATGTGGATGGGTCACTCAGTTCCCAAGCCAGCATGGACAGAGCAAGTTTGTCCAAGAGGTATGTGGTGTTGCAGCTATGGGTGTTACATTTAACAAGAAGATAAGTATATATTAGGGGAATATTTTACTAGGATATTACATTACAGGAATATTTTACTAGGTGGATCTTACAATCCACCAACTTACCATTGCCCACAAAATACTGTACCAACCAAATAACACCCCTATACTCTCTCAACTCATAATCCCCTATAATAATCTCAACTCTCTCCGCTCATCTAGTAAGCTATTGACTAGTTCCATAAAATCAAACAACACTGCTGGTGACTCCCTTTTTACCTATTCTGTAGGTTCAAAATGGAATTCGTTACCAAGCAACATAACAAAGATTACATCACTGCCTCTCTTCAAACAAAATATTAAACTCCACTTCCAAAATCACTGGCTCTGCTCCTGTAGCAAACCTGATTAACCTGATTCCCAATACTTCAATGTTACTTATAACTACCTCTTCTCTGACTTTACTTCTCCACTTGGCATTCTTCCCTTCCTCTCACACTGTCTACTAATTCGCTTCCGTGCCTATTAATGTCCTAACTTTATACATTTTCATAATCTAATTCCCTTTTATTTTTTTTCCCCTTATTCTTTACACTCTTTTTCTTTACCTACTTTCCCTGTATCCATATCTTACATGTATCTCTGTTTTCTCTGTATAAAATTTAATATTTTTTTCCCTAGACTGTAACTGTGAGGCAAAGTAATTAATTCATGCACCTTTAATTTTAAGACATATAGCTTCCTATTTTCTTGTAACTATGTATGATAGAAATTAACACTTGTAGTAACAATCTTAAATTGTTCAGTTTGTTATTATTGTTTTCATTAACATGCATACTAATATTATTATTTTTTGTCTCTATGTACTTATTTTTGTGGAGCTTTTCTCCCCGGGCCTCTACTGAAAATGGAATTTTCTCCAGCTAGACTAGCCCGGTCAACAAATGTAAAATAAAAATGTAAAATAAAATAAATAAATATATATATATATATATATAGAGCTATAGTATGAAAGTTGCGTTACTTATCCTTACATCTGGAGAGATGCTCCCTACAACTTTGGCACAGGAACCTGTTCTATCTGTGCAGGAGATGAAAAACAATACAGAAAAACAAAACAAAACAAAACAAATAAATAAACATGAAATTATGTTCTGCAAGGAACTTGATTGTTAGGCAGTAAAGTACACCAGAATACACGTTATAAATATTTCAGTAGCACTTGAATGCTCTGTCTGACCTCTTCCCACTGATGCAGAACGTCTAGTTGGTGCCTGCACTTCTCGTCAGAACAGATGATGCCAGTGCCATCATTTTCTGCCCTGGCAAGGCTGTGCCCAGATATCCAGCTTATACTGGAGACTTGAAGAAGGCATTGCTGGTGGTCTTTGTATATGAGGTGCAGAATTTTTTGGACACTTTAGATCACCACCCACAACCCCTGCTACCTTCATTGTTTTCTGAAACCACACAGAATAATCACAGTTCACAATCCAGAGGAATAAGCAGCTCATCCATGTTGATATGCACTGGTGCTGCTGACATATGACAAGCAGCAGTGGGCACTAGGTGCCATGGTAACATCTTGTTACTAACACATAACAGTGCATAGGTGCATGGTATAGCAAGATCGTTTTGGGGTGTGTGAACAACATAACGGCATGAATGTAACTACACTAGAATGCCCACAGTTTTTTCCATTGTTGCTATTTAATGTTTTTATGGGCCACAACATGTTACATATATCCACATGCCTGCTGGGGTTATTGACTCGCCCACACACAGACAATGTGCTTTGCAGTTCCTCATGTGAGTGCGCGATCTGGGGAGAGCCTCATATTGCAACCTTGGCAGGTGCATAGAACAATAAAAGTGTGATTCAGAGACATTTACTCAGACCTGGATTGTTGGCATAATTGCCACACTGTGAGCCTCAAAACTGCACAGCTGCAGCCATTGCTGTTCTCAGTTATAGAATTTGCTGCTGTCAGCTAACTAGTAGAGTGACCTTTTCTGGCTTTGGACTTTCAAAACAAATCCACATCTGACGTAAGGGAACATGGGATACTGCCTTCACATGTTTGGAAATTGGTTTTGTACATTAACAGCAGATCTGTTGTATTTGTTGGGTTACATGGGGTTTTCTGGGGGTTGGGGGAGATATACCCAGCTAGGGGTTGTTAACATGGTATAAAGAATGTTGTTGCTGTATATGTCACAGCACAAGGCCTGAAGTATGTATTGTTACAGGTGGAGCACACAGGCTTTATGGTTAAGCAGGAAACTGTAGGTGTCACAACAATGATTTCCCTTTGTCGTTGCATCTATTGTATCTGTGTACATAACTGTCAACAGTATCCTTTGTGTTGTAAAGGGTACAGGAAGGGAGGTGTGGGGTCCTGATGAGGACAGCTGGTGTCTTGCTTGGAAGATATTTGTGTTAGGAGCTGATTTTCACACAGTATTCCACATTGCTGCTGCGGGGGGAGACATTTTATCCTGTGTCTCCAAGGAGTGTGATTCCAATTAACCATGCAGTTCACAAGCATGTTTGATGTGATGTCTTCACTGATGGGTGGATTTTCCTTTTACAGTCATAGCCTATGGTACCCATTGGTTGTGGGGTGGGAGTGACAAGCCATTCCTAACTTTACAGGTTTAGTTTGCTCAGATGGGGGAGGTGATATGAAAACATTTTCCTTCTGAGTTTCAGGAATTGTTTTTGGTGAGGCTGATCATAAAACCTTGGTTGCATATGATGTGGTTTGTAATACATCTGCAACATGTTGCATGGTGCCTGAATTGAGAGCCTGACATGTACCTGTAGTACACACTATGTGGACAGGAGGTGTCAGTGCCCTAATGTTATGCTCACAGATGGCCTGCATTAGTCTGCAGTCTGCTGTTGTGCTACACACATGCAAGGACCAGGGGTCTTACACTAGTGGCCTAAGGTCATGGTACATACATACCTGTGTTCCATTGACAGCTTTTCCAGTATTTATTTGGTGTAGATAAACCAGGATGGGGCACCAGGTGTTGTGGTGGAGGGCGCCGTAGAGCCCTTTTGCCTAGGGCACTGGCTGTCCTAAGACCACTCCTGGTACCTATAAATGGGTGGCAACAACATACATGAGTGTATCCTTACATTTTCACAGAAATATTCTCAAAAGAACTAGCAGAAGAAGAAGAAAGATAAGTTCTCCTAGACAGAGAATGACTTTGTATTGCAGGCCCTCCATGAAAATGGTGGATGCTCCTTACCAATAAGAATGAACTTGCCTTTCACCAGTGTGTCAGATAGAGCCTTGTTTAACAGATCAACACAGTTGGCAGCTGTAATTGCACACTTAACCAAATACGATCTAGGGCCACTGACACACTACTTTTGTCCTCTACAAGGCAACCCACCTGGCAGAAGAGCAAAGAGCCATGAGTGGAGGTCTACCAACAGAGTCACCACTAATTGACAGGGAGGAACTCCTGGCATATTTGTCTGGTGGACATGACAGGTCTCTCATATCAGGTGGAGGGCTGGATCTCAGACTGGAACCTATCCTGAGCACCTCAGGTGTCAGCAGGGCATGCCCCAGGTAGATGCCACCTAATATATATAACATGCAATGTAACCTACCTGACTCTGATCCATACCCTTAATAATTAAGGTTATTTTCCTCTTACAGGCATGTTGAGACATCAGCCTGAAAGGGTATGTGGACCACTTTGTTTTACACCTGTGTTATCAGTGAAATGGGGGTATTTGAGAAGGTTACATTAATACACTCAGGTGTGCTGATGAGTTTTTAATGGTGCTTCAGCATCAGGGTTTTCCAGTGTGGATACTGGCATACCTGATGTCAGGGAGGAATCTGTTTTTTGTCAGGTGATGAAGGCTGCCACAGCCCAGTGCAATCTACAGTCATTGTGCCACTGTCAAGCATGGGTACTGTGGTAAGCATATCACCTTCCTCTTCCTCAGACTGTACTTGTGCAATACACCTCTCAGTCACAGAATGCCATAGGACAG
Organism: Protopterus annectens; assembly: GCF_019279795.1. Taxonomy (NCBI): domain Eukaryota; kingdom Metazoa; phylum Chordata; order Ceratodontiformes; family Protopteridae; genus Protopterus; species Protopterus annectens. The sequence goes on from NC_056750.1 coordinate 219,017,706, forward strand.
GAGACAGCTGACACACCAAAAATGGGTGCATCCTCTTCCCCTGTAGCAAAGACATCCTTTGTTGCTGGCAGCTCCCTTCGACATGGGGAAGGAAGTAGGGGTCAGTGTACTGGCAGCTGGTAATGTCATTGGTCTTACTGCACTCCTTTGTTGAGAATCTTCTTGGCCATCACACAGCAAATGTGCACAGTAAACAAAGAAGCACAGATGAAGCCATAGCAGAGCTGATAGGTTTGGTACATGATTTGAGTAACAATCTCAGAGATAGCCTAACCCATTTATGCTGCATTTTTTGAAAGCCACTGTTGGGAGTCCATATGCTGCAGGTGTACAAAGTGTGGACACACATTGTGATAAGCATTATTCTTGTGGCTGCTACTCTGTCATTTCTGGTAGGAAAGCCCACAATTGGAGGGTGAGGTGATAGTCTAGGTTCCACAGCACCATCACCTCCACAAGTAGTGCTGAAGATGTTGCAAGACAACATGAATACAGAGTCAGGTACAAATATGATACAGATACAGCTTTGATACAGATACAGATATGATACAGATGTGGATACAGATATAGATACAGATATAGATACATATATGATACACATACAGACACAGATACAGACACAGATGCAGAGAGGGTGCATATGCTGAGCCTAGCTCTAGCACATCCTGACATTCATGCTCATAAAACACTGTATCATTTATAGTCATTGTTGATAATGTCAGTGAAAATTCCCAGAGATGGGGACATACATGGTGAGTGCAGATAACTTTGTTAGGTACCCTACACCTGTCCTGAGATTCCAGCATTGTGTGGCATCTTTAAGCAGGAGCTGTATTCATGCACATTGACACAGAGACAAATAAACATGCTCTCACACACACGCACACACACACACACACACACACACACACACACACACACACACACACACACACACACATACACGCATGCAAACACATGCACTCAAATGCACACACTCATCAGCACCACACATTTCTGCTCAGATATACCACACCAGAGACATCAGTCTTTTCCAGTATTATAGCTTACCACAATCACTGGACTAAGACCTGCATACATGCATAGACCCAATCTCATCCACACCATTAACCCTCCCCACAAAGCCCATTGCTGATAACTATCAATGTGGTTCTCCCCACCTGTGCATATGACAAGAATTATCTCCCCTCAGTTATCTGTTACCAGGATAGGCTGTGTCTGACGCACAGTGTGGCCAATTCATGTATGGTATACCATAGGCTGGTAGTATGCATTGTTTGTTAAGTGTAATCTGGTCCATGGTTGTGCATCAGATTTTGCCTCTTCATGACTGTCATGGCATATTGTGCCTACATCTGCCTAGCATGACCATCCCTTGTAGCTGTCTCTTCTACAGGTTCCTCAACAGGCACCTCTTCTACTGCTGACTCTGGGACTTCCCCTTCCCTAATGTCAGTACTCTGATGCATTTCTTTGCATGCCAGCATGTTGTGTATATTTGTATTCAGAGCAGACATCTTGCCGTATGTTCCCAGATCATACTGCAGGGTATCATCAGAAATGTCTGGCTAGAGGATGCAGGCCTTCATCAGTCCAAATGCACGTTCTGTGATGTTTGGGATCAGTGACAGGACAGTGTTGTATGAATACTCCTCCACTGTTTGAGGATTTATTAGTGTCAGTAGGCATGGCTTTAGTGCATAACCAGCATCTCCAATGTGATGTGCCCTGGGGAAATCAACATGCACAAATTGCTGATATAATTTACACATATGCCAAATGAGGGAACTGTGGACACTGCTCTGGTGATACATTGATATACTGTACATTATACCCTATGCAGTGCAGACCACCTGAGAGTTATTAAATAAGTTATTTCATAAAATGCATGCATGGTGTTGTTTCTCTCCACTGTGGTGTATGGGAACAACTTATGGTCCTCCATATGTTGTAATGCAACATCAAGAAACCAGTGCAGAATCTTTGAGGGAGATGCCTGAGTTATATCCAGTCTGCCATTGGTTTCCAGAAGGTCTCTGTAGCCAGTATTCTCAAACTTCTACATACCTTAGTGTCCACAGAGATGGGTATTCTACACATTCCACAAGCCTACATATGAAGGCAATACATATCTACTTTGTTGCACTGTATGTCCACTGGGTAGTTGTCCACTATTTTTGTGTCATGGCAGATAGGAAATGTTATGCACAACCAGACGACCTTAACTCATGGTGAGTGATGATGCCCACTTCCATGTCTACTAGCTCCATGGACAGTTACATATATATGCATTTGTGTTAAACTTGGTTCTGCTGTCTCTGCCTAAGTGCCAGGATTTTACTTCTAACAGCTGCTTTAGCAGTCATGCATTCTTGCACTATTTTATATTTTTCTGAATCTCCCCTGCTATATTGTTTAGCTACATAGGTTCATAGACAAATACTAGGCTATCAATGTGCACACTATTACAAGCCTAGTCAATAATCAGAGTTCAGAATCAAGCCCTGTACCTTGTATCTCTGAGGTAAAGACCTTAACCACTATGCTAGCCCATGCATTCACTATGACCCTCATTATAATAATGCTGCTCATTTCCATGTCATTATATACTCATTTGTATAGTACAGTGACTGTGATATTTCACAACCTAGAGTGACTACTCTGTATGTCTTTGACTTTCTCCCCACTCTATGTGCCATGACTATAAGCTGCAAATTACTACAGCACTCAACTTTCCTCACTTGTCTAGAGGAAAGCAGTTTTTAGTACTTAATAAATAAGCACCTATCCAGGCATGTCTAAGGGTCAGCTCCCAGTGATTTCTCCTGTCTACCTGATGAATCTGGGCATCTTAGGGCAATGCAGCAATTGCCTCATGTACACAGACAACACTCTCCTCCTACCACCCAGCCCTACAACCTGTGAGAGATGCACTTATATAGCCAAACTGGAAGCAAATCTCTCTTCACCCAAGACTGGACTAGACAGTCAAGAGGAGAAGGTAAACACTTGCACCACACCACACTCATCACATAGTCCCTCAAAACCTACACCACCAAAACACACACATAGAAACACAAAACACACACCTACATTCACGGAGGCTCTCAATAAAAACCTGCCCAAGCATCAGAGACATCCAAAGCATAAACGCAAGCAAACTCCACCCCCAACACAACCCAAATGACACATAGCCCACAAACTCAGTGTGCCACTCAACCACAGCCCATAAGGCATAACAATGTACCCAACACTCTAGTCATAGGTGACTCTATAGTCAGGCATACTGATGTTCCACTCACTAGACTAAACAAGGAGAAGGTTACTGTCAGCTGCCTGTCAGGTGCCAGGATCCGCCACATAATGCATGCACTCAGGTCACTCTACAATAAGTACAAATATGACACTGTCATTATCCATGTTGGTGTGAATGACCTGAGACGTACCTACCTGGACTACATGAAAAGAAGCATGGAGGAGCTCTCCGATCTTGTATCCCAGGCAGGTATGACCCTAACCCTGAGTAGCATCCTGCCATCACCCAGAATGATACCACAGTACAAGGACAAAATGATTGACTTCAACAATTGGCTAAGCTTCTGGTGTCATTCTAAGGGGATCCAGTATTTGTCTGCCTGGGATGACATGATCGACAGACCACGATGCTTTGCCAGAGATGGCCTGCACCTGTCACCTATAGGATTCCGGATACTGGCTAAGGCTCTTGCCACCCCTATAGTGCCTTTTTTAGGCAAGGTTTAAATGACAAATTCACCACCATAACAGGTACAAGCAAGCAAAATCTGAGGGTAATGCTACTCAATGCTAGAAGTCTAAACCTCAAAATGCACTAACTCGAGGCACTTCTTAAAATGGAGAACATCAACATCTGTGCAGTGACAGAGATCTGGTTCAAAGCTCCAAAGAGCACCCCTGTGTTACCAGGCTATAATTCGTACCACACCTTTTGGCCACCTAACCCAGAATGAAACACTAAAGGTGGAGGTGTGTCCATATTCATTAAGGATATCCACACTTCCAGGCTAGTTGCACAGCATAATGCATCCAAGATTATCCAAGTGCAACTAACTCTGGGCAAGACCGCAATCCAAATTGTAGCTTGCTACAGACCCCCCAACATGACCCAGGATTCCCACTCCTCATTTCATGATACACTGGAAAGTATTAGGGCACAATGCAACACCCTAATAATGGGCGATTTCAACTACCCCACCATTAACTGGGAAAACTACTCATGTACCAACTCTTTTGCTCAGCGTTTTCTAGAATTCATAAATTCCAATGCCTTGGATCAACTTATTCACACTCCCACCAGGGGCAGCAATATCCTAGACCTGGTTATTACCAACATGGGAAACCGGTGTTCCACACCAAAGGTCAATTCCTCATTGGTCAGATCCGACCACAAGCTAATCAGCCTAGACATCCACATCCCACCCCCAATTAGGGAAACCATCGTAAAAACTTCTCCAAAGCCAAACTTCACACTTCTTAAGACAGAAGTGGCAAATTTCATGACACCCATGCAGACGGACAATAGAGGTATGACTGCTGAATCCTACACAAATGCACTTTATAAGCACTTACACGAGTGCATGGATCATCCTATCCCTAATAGAATCAAGATGTTATCCTCCAAAAAAAGGAAGCCAGTCTGGTGGTCCTCTGCCATAAACCAACTCTACAACAGAAGAAAGAAACTGTTGCAAAAAAGAGTAAAATCCCATGACTGGAAGAACTCCCTGGTCAACGTCAGTAAGAAGCTGAGATCCCTCATAAAATTCTCCAAAGCTAGTTACAAAAACAAAATTGCCACTGATTCTAAAGACAACCACAAAGCATTCTATAGCTATGTCAAGAATCTCAATGGGAACACTCAGATCTGCTCTGAGTTACAGCACAATGGCACTAAGTATACAGAACCAACTGATATTGCCAACATCCTAGCAGATAGGTTCAGTGCTAATTTTACCCCCCCCTCTCACCCCCTAGAGGGCCCATCTCTATACCGGAAGAATGCAAAGTTCCTATAATCATGGCTGCACAGGTAAAAAACACACTCTCCAAAGCCAAGAACACAGCATCCATGGGACCTGACAATATCCCAGGCTGCGTTCTACACAAACTACAGAATGAACTGGCACCCTACCTAAGTACCATGTTCAATCATAGCCTCACCTCAGGCTTTGTACCCACTGAATGGCACACTGCGATGGTTATCCCACTCCACAAAGGGGGAGCCACGACAGACCCCGGGAACTACCGCCCCATTAGCCTGACGAGCCTGGTCTGCAAGGCCATGGAATGTATCATCGTGGAACTCATAAACAAAGACATTGGTAATCTCCAAACTCTGGACCCTACCCAGTTTGGATTTGTAAAAGGCAGATCATGTCTCCTAAACCTGACTGACTTCTTTGAAGCAGTCACCAAAGCCATAGATGAGGGTAAAATGGTTCACACAGCTTATCTAGGTCTCGCCAAGGCTTTCAACACCATCCCCCACTCTGGAATTATAGATAAGCTCACTAAACTAGGTATAAATCCCTATGTCACAAGATGGGTTGCCAACTGGCTCATGGACAGAACCCACACTGTGACAGTAGCGGATTCCAAATCCGGCTTCAGACCAGTGACAAGTGGAGTACCACAGGGTTCAGTCCTGTGTCCTCTCCTGTTTGGGATCTACTTCTCTGAAGTGCAGGCTAACACAGAAGATCTTTGGCTAGCAAAGTTTGCAGATGACTGCAAACTAGGAGCCATAATCGAAACACCTAACGATGTGGACAAACTACAAAAGGGCCTCACTGAGACAGATACTTGGTGTCAAAGCCATGGCCTGAAGCTCAATGCCAAAGAGTGCATTGTCATCCCCTTTGGTAAAAACTCTGCACCCATGAACTACCACATAGCTGGTAGTCTACTTAATGTCAAAAATGTGATAACAGACCTTGGGACACAGGTGGACAGTAGTCTCTCCTTTGGTAATAATATCGGCACAGTGGTCAGGAAATCCTTCTACGTGGCTCATCTCATCACAAAAGGATTCTCATCCAGAAAAAAAGAGGTCATCGTTCCCCTCTACTCATCACTCATTAGACCCATTATAGAGTACAATGGCCATTTTGGTATGTACCTCACAAGACATCTACAACAACTGGAAAGACCACAGAAATATCTCACAAAGAGGATTACTGGCCTCAAACAGATGCCCTATGCAGACGGTCTCAAAAAACTACAGCTTTACTCCATCGCATATCGCCTACTCAGGGGTGATCTCTGCCTAACATACAAAGCTATGTCAAACCCAGAGCTGTTGGACATGCTCCACTTAAAGAAATCCCAATCCCTCCGAGCTACATGCTCTAGGGACCTAAACCTTGTCACCACAATAAACAGAACATGCTGGAGGGATAGATTCCTGTCCCAGAGACTTTCCATACTCTGGAACAGACTACCTATCTATGTCAAACAGAGCTCCTCATTAGCACTCTTCAAGAAAAATCTTGATGATTGGATGGGAAATGGGAAATTCACCCCAGGGATCACTTCTGTGGCTCTGCTCGACAGGGGCACAGGAAAATAATTTTCTTGGGTGGCGAAAGCCAGGGTACATTTTTTGGCTAGGCTTATATAGGCCCTAGGGCCAATAGCCTAGTACCTGCCTATGAACCTAACACATTGCTCTGTTTGATTCCAAATTTAAGGGATTGTATGTATGGCATTGATTTAGTGTTGTGCAAATATAAAATTAAAGAAAAGGACACAACCTCAACATTGTTTAAGAAAAGTTAAAAGTCCAGATGCATAAAACTTTGTCACAGTGCAGTAAGTAAATTTGCACAATGAGCAGTGAAGCGCAAGGTGTGGGTGTTATTCAAAAAACATAGCAACATGACATGGCCAGCTGAAATAACAAGGTCAGCCATATTATATGCTGATGACTGAGGATGATAATGAGACAAAAAACTTTTCAATGTTGCACATCAATGCTGCACCCAGGTCTTCTGACCATGCTTAATATTTCACAACCTCCATGACAGTAATATACTGGGCTGGTATCATGTGGAAAGGGACAGCATGTAAGAAATTGTGGATATTTGTCACCCTCGTCTGAAACCCTGCTGGTATCATGGATTACATATCCCAGTGAATGTAAAGGTATGTGTTGCTTTATGTATATTAGCTACAGGTACCTTTCAGCAACCTATTGGGGTCAAAGTGGGGGTATTCCAGGCATCTGCCTTGAGAATACTTCTCAATTTCCTGATACCATTCTTTAGCATTTGGGGGAGTATATGTGATTCTCACATTTTCCAAAGGATAGTAGAGCCAACACCATGCTGGAATTTTTTGATGGCTGGACCTGGCATCTCTGACTGCAGCAGCTGCTATAAAAACCCTTGCAGATAGAGATTTACAATAGCTGCAGCAACCCCTAACAGCATTCTACTTCCTTGATGTACTGGGGACCATAGACAGCACCTACACTGAAATAAAGGACAATAAAAATAAATAAATAAACAAATCAAATAAATAAAATCATCCATCTTCTGTATCATTTGTACAACAGTTGGCAGAGAGTGACTTTTCTGCTATTATGTAAATACAGAGAAATGACACTTCTTGCCCGATGACTAAAAGGAAGAAAAACCTTTTTCTTGCATAGACGATCTGCCAAATATTATGCAACAGAGCTGAATATCAATGCACATCAAGGAGCAGTCATGGCATATAGTAAAGTTCATCTTTCATTAGCGTGTGATGGATTGCATGGCTGAATGTGTTAATGCACTGATTTGTGCATTTTCAGTGTATTGGGTAGGGAGCTGTCATTCCCCTGATGATACAGCTTTATGCTACTTACCACTGCTCATTTTTAGGATTTCCTCAGGGTTTCAACTTTTCCTTCAAATGTGTATTTTTGACACATTTATTAGAAGTTATTATGTGACATCATTGTATAATGCAGGGCTCTAGGGAGTATCAGTTAGGCAGGCACTGTTCCTAAACCATGGAGATCTACCCTATAGTATGATGACAAATAAATGTTATGTGCCAATAACACACCATTCAAATATAACACAATGTAAACATGATATCTGTATCTGACACTTTCCACGGCTCAGTCTAATCATGTAATGATGAGTACATTGTCAGACTGTAATCCCCTGATGGTTGGTATCATGTTCTTCACTGTTCAATTTTCAGTCTTCAACACTGTTCAAACATTTCCCTGAACCCTGTATATTCAGACCACTTCATTATATGGTCTTCTGTGGTTTCACCTGCTAATGTGCTGGTCTAGTGTAAAACTTTGTCAATGGCAGGAGCTCATGCTCATTTAGGTGTGATTTGTTGTCCTGCTATCATGCGTTCTGTCCCCCCTGAAATCTGTTTCCCAGTAACATTTTCTGTCAATGCTTCTATGGCATGTATTGTTAATGCAATGGTCTAGACCATATTGGTGTGCTAAGCAGATGTTCATCTCCATCCAAGTTTCATTTTTCATAATATCACGTCATCACTTCCCCCTGAGAGTAAACAATCATATGATGAGGGTATACATTATGCAGGGGAAGTTGGCATTTTATAGCATAAATATATCTGGATTCTTGTACCGTTGTTGAGCTAGGATGTTGGAGACATGGTGTCCTATCTTACCTCCATCTTGCTCATTCTGTATTTGCTCGCCTTGCATTATACACTCTGCTTGCTTCACTTTTTCTTCTTAGTCTGTCCTGTACTCCTTTTTCCACACTACATGTCCCAGAAATGAGTTCCCACAGAGAAATGGTATTCAACATCAAATGGCAACGATGAATCCTTAGCTCATGCAAATGCCAAAGTGAACTAACGCACAGCTACTGCCATTATTCTAATTTATAAAAACAAAAAAACACTTCCGTGACTAAGGTGCAACTGAATAATGAACACAAACTTGTAGTTCAGCGCTTTCATCTTTTATTAGTAACTGGACTTCATCAGAAAATATCAATGTACAAGTGAGAGTATTTATAAGCATAGTAATTCGATAATGTGACATAACAACCAATCAGAGATAAAACAGTCATAGAAGGTGTGGTTATGAAAACCATCGTAGAGTACACCTAACATTTAAATTATCATTAATGCCTGGTACTGAATCAGCATTTAATAAAAGTTGCCATTTTAATTCACGTAACTCAAGGTATGAATCATGATCACCCACAAATAAATCTACCTGTTCTAAAATGAAGAATTAGAATAAATCAAAGTCAGTACAAGAAAATCTATGTTTAGCGAGAACATTAGTAAACTAATTTTTTTTCTAAAAGCAGCATTGTGTTTCTTAATTCGATCAGATCATTTTCTACTCGTTTTTCCAATGCAGAATGAGTCACATGTATTGCAAATACCAGCATATACTACATTAACACTTAAATGAATTAAATTCTTAAATTAATTAAATTCTTCATATTAGAACAGGTAGATTTATTGGTGGATGATCATGATTCATACCTTGAGTTATGTGAATTAAAATGGCAACTTTTATTAAATGCTGATTCAGTACCAAGCATTAATAATGATAATTTAAATATTAGGTGTGCTCTACGGTGGTTTTCATAACCATACCTTCTATGACTGTTATATCACTCTCTGATTGGTTGTTATGTCACATTATTGAATTACTATGATTATAAATGCAGTGGACTGACTCTCGCTTTTACATGGATATTTTCTGATGAAGTCCAGTTACTAATAAAGGACGAAAGCGCTAAACTACTAGTTCGTGTTCTTTATTCAGTTGCACCTTAGTCACAGAAGCTTTTTTTGTTTTTAAATGTTATAAGTTTCTTCTACCCGGTTCTGTAGTACTATTATTCTAACTTATTCAATGGGTCAGTGTGTAGGCATGCAATGTCTTCTACTATGTCATTACAACTGTTTGGGGGTTTCAAATCCCCTGACAGTTGTATGCATTTTCATAACATTTCTGTTTGCATATTGCTACATATGCTACATTTCTCTAATGTATGTGTGTTATGACCATTTCCATATGGAGTAATGCAGTGGTTCTCCTTACTAAAGCAATGCTATAACACATTCAAGTGTCCAGGACCTGGTTTCAATAACCCGGAGGACTATTTTGCTTTTTTTTTTTTTTTTTTTGTTATCCCTGTGCATAAGAAAAATGTAAATGTCTCAGGTATGTGGCTTATAGTCTCTTGACTCTGATTTCTGTACTGGCTCACCTTTCCATTAAACTGTGGATATACTGTTATGGTTTGATGGATTGAATCCCTTCACAGTTACATATATATCTTTTTAATTACATCCCATCTATAGTACTGTTTTCAGGACTGGTGCAGGTTTTTACATCATGTTATTTTATTATATCCCACCTCTCTTGTGTAAGCATCACATTCTTCAAAACTGCAGTATTGTCATAGCACATTCTTTGCTCAGCTTTTCAATCAATGGCTTTGTTATACAAATCCGTTAGCAATTTTATGCTGTCCTTATGGTGTAACTTCTACTCTGGCTTCAGCATCTGTGATATTTTTCACTCCACTGTACATTTCCCTATACATTCATTTGTTGCATTTGTTTACATCAACCTAGACAACTGTGCACACATACTCACATCTAGTATTGCTGTGATCCTGTATCATCATTGTTTGCCTCAGCTGCTCAGACTTACCCCTGGCTGTGAGGTACTCACTCACTATGGCAACAAAGATGTGCTGCAGATTTGATGGAAGATTTGCCTTCTCATCATGAAGATTGTTCTGGGCTGCATGCGTACCTGATTATCATTGCTCTGTGAATGTAAATAGTGTTCATTTGACAACAATACGTTCTCAACTTTAATGAATCCCTGGATTTTTTAAAACTCTTAATAATGCAAAAATATTCCTATGATTTTATGATTTGTAATTATAAATGTTGTTTATTTCCTTTTTATTCTTTCGAAGGTGATATAAAATATAAAGTGATATATCAGTATATATGGAAAATGCATTCTTCCCAAGATGCGTTAGGTCCTGTCTCTCTTGGGTGGAAATAGAACACAGATGTTTCCTGCAATTCCTTTCCTTATGAAATAGTAGTTGCATCACACTGCGGTGGTGGTGCTGCAGTAGTGTTGTCGCCTCACAGTAAGATGCTGTCCGGTTCGATTCTCAGCTAGAGTGTCTTCTGCGTAGAGACATGCGTGAATGGGCGTACCTTTGTTGAAGGTTGTGCGCCAGGGCTGGCAGCTCGGCACATAAAAATCTACTGACAATCATTAGTGGACCGGAGTTCCGCTGTGGCAACCCCTAACTGGGAAAAAGATGAGATGAAATAGTAGTTGCATATACATACAGTTATATCTACCACAGCTGGATTTTCTGCTAGCAGAACCAGGTCACCACTAATGTACTCGAGGGAAAAACATCTACCCTACCAGCCAGGAAGGATAATATATTGAAATAAAGTCATATTATTATTATTATTATTATTATTATTATTATTATTATTATTGTTGCTGGTATACATGTACTTCATTTACAAACTCAAATCATTCTAGCTATAACAAACTCTCAACTGCTGTTCTTCATTATTCATATTTTATGTAGACACATATGTACATATTTCTCTATCTTTCTAAAAATATGCCAGGGGTTCATGTTTGTCAAATATGTGTAAGAAATGTATGTTAATGCAAAACCTGTCATTTTTCCAACTTTCTTTATAAGGGCAATATTTCAAATCTGTCCTGTATTTTAGTATTTTGTCCTCCTATTATTTTTGACTTTGTCCAAATTTCTAGTGCATAGAGGTTGAGAGTTAGGCACATGCTCCAAGATAAACTTAAGAGCATGCAAAAATTAATCAGTGTTTTTGTGTGTGTGTGGGGGGGGGGGCAAGCCCAATATAATGCTGTGTGGGGAGCTGTGACCCCCACACCTCCTGCTAGTTATACATGCGTACATTGAGAGAAACTAACATAAAATTGGTCTTGCACACATCTCAACCATTTGTTTTGTCAACAAAAACCAAAAAACACTGCTCCAGGGTAAAGTATCACCTCACAAAAAGTTAAAGTCCAGACCAAATAAGAGGTAGATACATCACGACAATCAAAGCAAACTAATTGAAAGGCAGCAATAAATCCCAGGAAAGATGCTAAAAAAACATTCTTTTATTAAAAGTAGTAAGCGCTTTCACGTCTCTCAGGACGCTTCATCAGACTTGATATCAACTCATACTTTAAAAATTGCTTATATAACAGTAATGCACCTATAAGGACATGGTATCAAATGCATAACAGTAAAAGACAATACTATTGGTGTATAGCTAATTCAAAATAGAAGCAAATGGCTTAGAATATATACAAAATATGTTAAAACACATAGCTATAAAAACCGATGTACAAAAAGCATATGTACAAACAAACATATAAAGTCATACTAAATAAGATGACATAATAACTACTACATCATAATACATACATAAAAAATATATAAAAATATATATATATTTTTAGCGTCTAAATGGTTTATCTACTAAAAAAGGTCTCAATGAAAGTTTATCATTGAGGCCATGTCCCTTATCTGCTGCCAATTTAATAATCCATTTAGCTTCCTCCTTTTCAGTACCATTCCTGATACTTCCTAGCCTCTCTGTAGCATATATTTGTTCCAAAACCATAAAGTTAAAGACATGTGTTGTATCATGTTGCAAAACATGATTAGCTAAAGCATTACCCTCATTCTCTTTATGAATAGCATAAACATGCTCCCTGATCCGTTCCCTAAGTGTCCTATTGGTCTTGCCAACATAAAAACATTGGCATTTCTTACAAAGACCAAGGTAGACTCCATTCCTAGACTTACAGTCTGCATAGTGACTAAACTCATATCTTACGCCAGTATCTGGATGCATAAATATGTTTGAATTCATGATAAAGCTACAATGATTACAATTATGACAGGCATATGTTCCCTTCCTTTGAGAGGTAGTTTTATTTATACCTTTCCTTTCATAGCAAAGAAGACGCTAAAAATATATAAATATATATATATTTTTTATATATTTTTTATGTATGTATTATGATGTAGTAGTTATTATGTCATCTTATTTAGTATGACTTTATATGTTTGTTTGTACATATGCTTTTTGTACATTGTTTTTTATAGCTATGTGTTTTAACATATTTTGTATATATTCGAAGCCATTTGCTTCTATTTTGAATTAGCTATACACCAATAGTATTGTCTTTTACTGTTATGCATTTGATACCATGTTCCTATAGGTGCATTATTGTTATATAAGCAATTTTGAAAGTATGAGTTGATATCAAGTCTGATAAAGTGCCCTGAGAGACGTGAAAGCGTTTACTACTTTTAATAAAAGAATGTTTTTTAGCATCTTTCCTGGGATTTATTACTGCCTCTCAATTGGTTTGCTTTGATTGTCGTGGTGTATCTACCTCTTATTTGGTCTGGCATTTGTTTTGTCAACCAAAGTGTGTCAATAAAACAAATGTCAACTTTAAAGTGTTTCAGTGAAATTAAGCACACCCACACATATAAAGCTATATAGCTATATCTAAGCTCTCTCTCTCTCTCTCTATATATATATATATATATATATATATATATATATATATATATATATATATGGGTCTACCTGATAACACTGGCATGCCAAAACACCAACAACAAAATAACCAACACGAAAAAAATGACAAAAAAAGAAAGTTCAAAAACACGAAACTTCACATGCCCGACAAACCAAAATCCCGACAATCAACAAAACAAATACCTTTCCTGAAAAACACACACACAACACAAGCACACCAAAAACCTTACAAACCTACAGTAAACCTTACATACACAACTATCTATGCACTAACCTTAACCCAAACCCTAACCCTATGGTCCGTCACTATTGCACACTTACCTTACCCGCACCCTAACCCTAACTCACTTAATCCACCCCTAATCCTTAACTCTGTCACTATCGCACATTTACCTTGCCTGCACCTTATCCCTAACTCACTTAACCTGCCCCTAAACCTAAAGTCCGTCACAATCGCACACTTTCCTGACCCGCACCCTACCCTAACGTCCGTCACTATCACACACTTACCTTACCCACACCCTGACCCTAACGTCCGTCCCTATCACACACTTACCTTAACATGTCGATGTTCTCAGCATCGGGATTCTCAACTGTCGGTCTTCTCCATTGTCGATCTTCCGGTGTCGGTGTTCTCGTCGTCGGCGTTGTGGGCTGTCGGCGTTTTCAGGTAGACCCATAGATATATATATATATATATACTCCCACACACACACTCACACACACACACACACACACACACACACAACCACACACACATGTGCATGCGCACGCGTACATATATACTATGTGAGTGTGTATGTGTGTTGCATTTGCCTGATGCTCTTTCTGGTTCATAGTGGTTTCATATACGTGCTGTGCCTTTCACATACATTCCAGTGGCATATACTCTTAGACTTAATGTCTGCTCTAAAATGTTACGGAAATAACTTTTGCATGGACCTTAAAAAGGAACAACAACTAAATCAGAGCTTAGTGGCCCTTAATGAAACAATTAATATGTGATAATTCTTCCTTGAGGTAACTTCGAGGACCCACTTCAACACAGTCTCAGACATTGACCATTCAATGACCAGACAGAAACAAGGAACAAAAATTTAATTATAGTGATGAATGCCCAAGAAAGCAAGAATGGTGTTTATGAGAACAGGGATTAAGAAAAACTTATTTTGTATGTCATTAGCAAGGGAGGGTTCTAACTCTTTCAATTTATTTTATTCATGGCTCAAAGAATTGCAAGTCCTTGATTATGATAAGCATAGATAAAAAACTGAATGGTAAGATGGACCAGTGATTAGCCTTATTGCCTTATAGTGTTTGGCTGGGTTTCCTATTTGCAGAGGGTGCACATTGACCCTGCTTTCACATGGGGTTTATAGGTTAGTACTAGGCTAACTACACTTGTGGGCAATTTTAAGCCTAGCCAGTTCTCCATATGAGAATGAAATCATGCACCTTGTGTCTGAAAGGTAAACACCTTAACCATTATGCACCCCTAGTTGGTGTATTGACAATCTGGTCGGGGGAGTTTACGTTTCCAAAATCCAGGAATCTCTGTGCCTGTACATTTGGTGTCATATATGATTCCCAGTTAATAGTGGGGTAATTAAAGTCACCCATGAATATGGTATTGGGTTGGATGGTGAGTGTTTCTAATCAGTTTAAATACATGTTGTGAGTTCAGGACCTATAGCTTGCAAGGAAGTGGTATAGGATTTTGCCTAGGGTGATTTTAACATGGAATCATAGCTTCATAGCTAAGTACTAGGCTAACTGCTTTTGTGGACCATTTTAAGCCTAGCAAAAATTCTCTTGATAAGGATCAAATCCTGTACCTTTGGTATTAGAGGTAAACACCTTAACTGCTGTACCAAACTGACCAGACTGGAGAAGCTCAGGGGCATTGTCCTATTTGACCAGCCTTGAGGTATATTTATTACTGCCACCTTTAGTTCCTGTCTGTGAAGTAGCTGGTCTAAATGTGTGGAAGGCATTATAGCCTTGCACTGCTAGTGTGCACGGCTCAGTGACCGCACAGATATCAGCATTCTCTAGGAAGAGGAGAGCTTTCATGGAATGGATATTTTGTTTAGACTCCTAGCACTGAACAGTAACACCTTTAGATTTTCTTGATTTTGATTTGCTATGTCAGAAGTACTTTCAGTATGGCATTGCCTAAAAAGGCACTGTGCAATGTTTTAGCTAATATTTGAAAGCTTAGAGAGGAGAGGTGCAGACCATCCCTGGCAAAGCAGTGTAATCTGTTGACAATCTATTTCCATGCTCTCAACTATGTCACCCATTGAGTGCACCCATAAGACTAACTCCAGTATGCAGGACTCATATCAGTGGTAGGGTATCTTCCCCAGTTTTGTTCGAAGACCGTCCATTCCACCCCTGCCAATTATTAAAACTAGGCATCTTCTGTTCGTATTGTGGCATCATCCTTTGAGAAGGTAAAATACTGCTCAATGCTAGGCTTATACCAGCCTGGGACACATATTCCAAGGGCACCATGATGTCTCTTCATATAATCTAGGGAGCTACATCTTAGGTCATTTACACCAACATGGACTATGACTAAGTCATATGGTACTTGTGGACCAATGGCCTCAGTGCTTGTGTAATATGGTGGATCCTGGTCCCTGATAAGCAACTGACCATGACTTTCTCCTTACTGATCCTGGTGAGAGGGACATCAGTGTATCTCACAATGGAGTCTCTAATGACCAGAATGTTGGATTGTGTGATGACTTGCCTTACGGGCTTAGAAGTGGAGGATCCATGAGATATGACTGTATGTGTTGATGTGGGTGTTGCAAGTGCATTCAGGGCTATTGATAGTATTTTTATGTGTACTTCAACTAGGAGGTCTTTGGGGTCAAGGAAGGTTATGTTTAAGTGCCTTAGCATATGTAGGCCTATATGTCTGCTTTGAATTGTGTGTGATGGGTGCAGAGTGTGTACTACGGACAACCTGATTAAGAGTGCTTTTATGTGAGAATGTTACCTTCAGTGACATTGTGTAAATACATCTCTCACATACCATATCAGTTTGTTTGAAAATTAACTGGTTGTCAGTAAACAGGAGGCAATTTCTACATTGCCTCAGGATGCCCATATCCACCAAGCTGATAAAGGAAATAGTGTGGAAAGATCATATTCATGGCAAAAGTCCCCTTTCATTAATTAGATGGTTGAAGTGAGAATGTAATGCCAGGAGTATCTGGTTTGTAACTCTGGATCCAGCTCTTGTCACTGCAAACTAGTTACCTGTGTGCAGCTAGGCATTGGTGAAATTTCAAGGGTGCATTTACGGGAAGAAATGTCAACTCATAGTGTCTGCATCTATACAGGATGCTGCCAAACACGAGGGAAAACCAATAAGTAGACCCTGATGATTTATGGATAAAGTATCTAGAAAGATGCTCTGAAATTAGGTCAGACAGTGGCAAATCAAGCAGTACTTACTGAAAAGAAAGAATTAGATGTTTCAACCTCAGAGTTAGTTATAACTGACAATGAGAGTGAAGCCCCCTCCCTGCAAAATACATTAAAATCCCAAATCTGCATTTGACTACCTGCCTATGACTGAATGGGCTTTAACAAAAAAGGTCATCAACAAGCTGAGCCATATCTCTTGTTATCCTACAAGGGAAAACCATCACTAGTTAACAATAAATATTTTTATTGTGCAATAAAATGCAGCTTAGAGAAGGGCAGCTGTATATCCATCCTTTTCCAAAGTAAAAGGTCAATGCCTCATGTATGAAAGTATCCATCATAAGCATGCATATATAGAATCTAAGTGAAAGTCCTTCTAAAATAATATGCAATGCATCTCCTTTAGGCTTAGCATCAAAAAGTCCATTAGAGAACATAAACATCTAGAAGAGGAGGGGCATCTTGTTTAAGAAAAGGCTTAAGTGAAAAAAAAGGTAGACCTAACACTGATATATTTTACTAGGGTGTGACTAAAGAAGACAAAGGTTAAAGTTGTTAGAGGGAAAAGATTATATGGGGAAGGACAACTAAGTTACAAAGTTAGAGTCCATTAAAGACCACAGGGTTTTCAAGTGTTACAAGCAGAAAAGGGAATAAAGGTTTTATTTCAAGGAGAGTTTCTACTTATGCATTGTTGTTTGATAGCAGTATACAGAATATTTGTCAAGGCAGGTCCTATATCACTGTGTCACTCACTGCACAGTAATGCACGGTTGCATCTTCCTTTCACATCATCGATGTTAAATATCCACAACGTGTTGTATTTTTCTAGTCTGACGACCTTGCTGGCCTGAGCGGTATGTATATATCACAGGCTTTACTCCTTCATTTGGAGACTACATATACCAATAAGCATATTGATAGGTAACGCTAGTGTGACAATTTATTCTTTATTTATTTTACATTTGTTGACTGGGCTAGTCTAACTGGATATATGTCCATTTTCAGTAGAGGCCCGGGGAGAAAAGCTCCACATAAAAACAGATAGTTGCAACTACAGATACAGTACACTTTTCAGACAATACAGCTGTTTACATAGCAACATAGTAATCATGAGAGATAGCAATTTTTTTTTTAAAGACCAAACAATAATAGAAGAAAAAAATTATTTAGAAGGGAGTGAGGCCTTCTTAAAGTCCAAGTTGGATATACATCACAGAAAAAAAGTATTTACAAGGAAATGACACATTATTTACAAGGCAGTGACACATTCATAAAGGCAGTGACACATTCATAAAGTCCAAGCTGGGTAAACATCACAATGGAAACGTACATCTTTCCCTTCAGCAGTAGCTATCTCTCATGGCTAAGTTACTTTCTCCTTGCAGTACATATTTTGCACAAGATAAAAGCATAATAGTATAGAAAAGTATTTGGCCAGCATTAGCATTCACTTTCACAAAATTGCTTCTTTAGTAAAATTAGAAAGACTAGCTATATAGTAAGTTCAGGATGCAACAAGCAATTATTGAAGTACTCAATGAGTCTGTGATCTGTGTGAAATACCAGCAGGAGATGGTGGTACTTCCTACTGCACTTGCCTAGAGACTTTCTTCCTGTGTTAAGCATCATGCCATTTTATATACCCACTGTTATAGCAACACCTGTTTCCTTTATTTGAAATCTTGTCTTTTAAGATTTGAGCTACTAGAGCGAGAAATGAAACAGACCCATCTAGTGGCAATAAAGCACCTTGCTGCTAGGTCAGAGGATAAAGTTATTTTAACTTGGAAGGCAGATATTCTAGACTTAGCACAGTAGATTTGCTTCTAAATAGTGGCAGAGATCTATATAAAATGTCTGTATATGCATTAACCTGAAGTGGCTTTTCTAGAGTGACAGCATCAATTTTAATATATTAGTATTTTATTGATGTTATTTATTGCTCCATTTTCTGCATTATTGTGATTATTTTATCTTTCTGCATGTATGTCTGTATGTATAAATGTGTATATGTGTAAATATATATATATATATATATGTGTGTGTGTGTGTGTGTGTGTGTGTGTGTGTGTGTGTGTGTGTGTGTGTGTGTGTGTGTGTGCACGCGCATACATAATATACAGACATATACTGTACTACAAGTGTCGTACATTTGTTCTGAATTTTATCTTTTCTGTTTATTTTCCACACAGGTTATTGGTTTTATGATGAGCCTTCTAAGTTACCAAATAAGTAAATACAAAGAAAATTAATGTCTGAGTAATTAAATATGTTTTTGTAAGACTGGAAGCATTTTCATGGGGAAGAAATAAGGAGGCATGCACTTTTTTATTGTAAAAAAAAAAGTGCAGCTGTGAATTGTGGATGTTTGCATGATGTGTGGAATTTGATTCCTTCCAATAGTGCATCATGGAAAAAACGCATTTTGCATGACTTTGGCTGAGTAAGATGGATAGCATGCTTAGATACAAACATGCACTGTGTCTGTATTAAACAGCAGAGTTGTTTGGGCTGCTTATAAAACTATTCTTGGACTTCATATTAATGTTTTTGTAGCCTAAACTAGGTAGTAAATGAATGTTAAATAATGGTCTTTAAAAAATAAAACCAGGATATGAAGCATCACTTCCATGATGTGAGACCTGGACCATCAAAGGCCACACTTCTCCCCTTGGTACTACTGTGATAGGCTATGTATATATTCATTAACAACTGCATGTCTCATTTAATTTCAGCTTATTATTAAAAACAATATTGATAATAATATAATATTGTGATAGAAGTACTAATACCCATGCATTTCCTGCTTTTATCTTTCACATGTGCATAGTTCAGAGGTGTGGCAGCTATCCCGAGTGTCAGGGACTATGAGGCACTGGGTATGTTGCTCAGGCAGAGAGAACCTGCCATGTCCTTGTAAATAAATAAATAGTGCATAGCTTGAACATGTACATGTTATGGTTTACCTTCATATCGTTGAAGCACATATGTATAAGGGCAGATGTGTGAAAGTATGATTTCAAAAGTTGGGAATGTTGACACTGAATTGCCATATTCGCAATTGAGCGAATGCCAGTGTGCATTCGCTCATGTGAATTTGTCAATTCAGAGAGCAGATTGCACTACATTGGGATCATAACATGTACCCTTCCCTCACTGTAGTGCAATCTCAGAGTTCATATATTAAATTAGCATAGGGCGCAGGGGAGCATGCCCTGCATGACGGCATTTGGAGGCATCTGGAAATGTCGGCTGTTTCGAATTCGTTGATCAGCACTTTCGCTGTTTTCAACATTTGAAAGTGCAGTTTCCGACTATGTGAGTTGGATATTTGCTTGCTTGCATATTTTGTTTGCAACCCTGTAAAGGTAAACCACATTTTACATGTGATTCTACACAGCATCATATATTTACAGGGCATGTCATAATGAACAAAAGACTGAAGCAGAGGTCCTGCCAGCTATACAAACTATACCAATGGTTACTGCTAAGCTGTACTGATAAATCTAAATAATCAATGACATAACAGTACACCTTACTCACCCCTCCACCAAGGGAGGTACACCATTCTCCACTGGTACAGGAGAGCATTTTCTGATATTTCCTCCTGACCTGAAAAATAACAACAAATGCAACATACACATCTGTTGTGTCCATCAATGGAGCATTTAACTACAGGAGAAACAAAAGGTCACTGATTAGCCCTGTATAATTACAATACATCTGAGTTGACTGTCTCTCTCACATCTTCTTCCTGTTGGCTCATAAAGTCAGAAGGATGCTTCTGCAGGTCACTGAAGTGGTGTTGGAACTGCTCACCAGAATCAGTAATGCCAGTCGCAACACTCACCACCCTGGCAAGACAGTGGCAGGCATCCCCTTTCTACTGGGGAACCTCATGATAGACCCAATCAGATATACAATGAGATAAATGAGCTGTTCAGGAACATTCATTTGAATGATGCTCATTAACATAATGACTGTGCTTAGGGCCTTGAGAGTGAGTAATAAAAATAGTCAATGGCCAGCACTTGTCCCATCATGTTACAAAAGTTTGCTGGATAGCAAACTGCAGATCTCAGATTTTTAAAGGTGTACAGTGATTACTACAAGGAAGCAAGCTTAAAAAGAGGTAAGTGGATGAGGAAGGTACTTGTTTGTTTTGCTGTACTACCACTGGTTTGCTTGTGTGTTGTTTGAGGATATACATGACAATTTGATATTCTGGAGGGTAAGGTAATGTGTGTAAATGTCAATAATGTAATAAAAATATATACAACTGTAAGATAGAATAAAGTGTCCTCACATCCAAAAATATAATTGCAATGTAGATCAACCAAAAGAAGAAGACACAAACACGGCAATAATATAATATTCAAACAATTTAATGAATAAACCAAATCAGAAAAGCACTTTCACACCATAAAATGGCATTTCTTCAGATCCTAAATACATTAAAATGTCTGTTCAATCCATAAAACAGAATAGCCAATAGTAAAACATCTTGTCAGAGTTGGGGGTTATTGTGTTAATGGTAGACTTTGGCAATGTGATGGTCAAATCCCATCTCTCATTCATGGACACAGCTCCTTTGCCTCTGCAATCCACCTCACAGACCCGAGATGGCACCCAGGGACAGATAAATAGAGACATATCTGGCCAGGAAGTGGCCTCATCTCCAGTGGCACAATCCTAATTGGTCATTAATGGCTCCTTTGACCTATCTGATAACCTCAAGGGTCAGAGTGTTGGTGACTGAACATGCCATTTGTATCTCTCCCCTCCTAAACTATCAACCTGGATGCTACTCAGCATTTGTGTAGAGCCACAATACATGAACAGACATAGATCAATACAACCATAGCTGAACTAGTCAAGGTGGTATGTGGTCCAAGTGAGTGAAGACCTGTGGAAGAATATGTGCCAGATGTGCAACATTAGGAACATGTGGCATATGGAGTATGCATGCGACAGGTGTCACTGTGCAGTCATGCAACACAGTCATCACACTCTTCATGACCATGCCACCTCAATCTCCAGTGGGTAGACTACTGAAAGAGGGGGGACACAGTCTAGGACATGTAGAGCCACCACATTCTCACCACCATCCATTGCTGAGGTAGAGCATCCACACCTCCAGATCACCATCCACTGCTGAGGGCAGTGCAGGGTGAAGTGGGCAAATACATGGACAGGGTGTTTGTGCAGAATTCCCCAGCAGTATGAACCACCATTCACACTCATGCTGCACTCTCCCTCAGGATATGACTTGACTGTGCATGATGAACACAGCCTGGTTGTAAGTTTGCATGCATCATTTGTAATGTTATCTATAATGCTTTCATCTGTCCCATAGTAGTGGGCCAGCTGTTGCTTCTTAGTCAGTACCACAGCATACTGCACCTGCCTCCATCTGGCATAGTCATTCCCTGCAACTGTCTCCTCCATGAAATCCTCATCAGGCAATGTTTCTTCTGCTGATTACAGGACTTCATCTTCCTGAATGGCTCTGCATTGCTGTACTTATTTGTAAATCAACAGGTTGTGTAACACTGCATACACCAAAGATTTTACTGCATATTCCAGGTTTATACTGCAGTGCACCACTAGAAATATCCAGACAGTGGAGACTAGCCTTCAGCAGGTCAAACATATGCTAAACAATGACTCTGGTTTGTGATAGAGCATTACCAATATTATTGTTTACGTTCTGGGCCATGGTGTTTAGAGTTCTAATTGGTAACTTTAACTCCAATTAGATCAAGGATCTGATGAAGTATCCTTGAGGCAGGTGCTTGGGATAGACCCAGCTGATCCTCAGTTTGTCTATGAAAAGTGCATGAAGCTAACATTCTCAAAGCCACATATAGCTTAATGTCCCCAGGGTTAGGTACTTCACATTTCCCATGGGTCTGCATGTTAGGATGATACATCTTGACCAGCTCCTGCAATATATCTCTACCCATACTGCAGCCATCCACTCTGTCTGTGTTGTGGAGGGCGTGTTATGTTAGTAATGGACAGATAACTTATCAATGAGGGTAACAATGTGCACCTCCATGACTATCTGTAGTGACAGCAGCTTATTTCGTATACATATGAGATGATGTGGCAGTTAGCCCATACATGTTTTCATAGTCTGTCTCCCCTAACTCCAAGATTTTACTGCACTCAACAGCTCTGCTGGTAGCATCTCTCTGAAATAAATATTTAGCTTTCTGGGTCATTCTGCCATATCATTTACCCTCATTTACATCTGCCACCACCCATATATTAATACTGTTACTCATTTCTATCTCGTAATACCAATTTCCATATTATGTGGGCTGCTGTATTTCTCTTTATACAACTGTGCTGTCTGCATCTGAATTACCCCCACCCTAAGTGAGGCAACTGTTTAGATAAAATCTGCTACTATGATGTGGTAAGTGTTTTTGAATCTCAGCCAAAATAAAAACCATGCAGTGAGGCTAGGGTGTTTTTGAATAGTTCAATATTTGGCAAACATCTGTTATTATGACTGGTCTTATATGTTTACTATCTGTTTAGAGAAGTAGTTAATGAGTTTTGTCTTTTTATACATACTTCTTAGTTTGGATTGTCCTATACTGGTACTTAATCAGAAACAAATAAAAAGAAGTGAAAAAATGTAATTTTTTTTGCAACAAAGAGAAGACAAGCCCTTCAAAACCATTACAAATAAACAAAAATAGACATTAAAATCATGGGTCAATATAAATATCTCAGTATCATCCTAGACAATAAAGTCACTTGTAATGTCCACACTAACAACATAATAAAAGACCTACCCCTGGATTTAATAAACTCTGTGTAGGAATAGTGTTATTCCTACATGGAGTGAATGGTGTCCATGTCCGCATCTCCCTCTTGGTAGCGCACCTTGCATATTAATGAAGGCACACTACTAAGATGGAGCCATATACATGGATACTAAATTAGTGTGGGGGCATGTTAACGTAGTGCTTGCAGATCTGTAAAACTCCCCCTGCACTGACAAGTGCCGTATGGCACTTTGTATATAGAAAACAGTGTTCGTGGACATTGAAATTATGAATGTGAAGTGAATGTAATGCAGGTGGTGTATGACAGGTACTGTAACACATCCCCTGCATTGTAAAAGTGCCATACGGCACTTTGCAATAGAAAACAGTGTCTGCGGACACTGAAATTGTGAATGGGGAGTGAATGTAATGCAAGGGGTGTATGAGAGGTACTGTAACGCATCCCCTGCATTGTGAAAGTGCTGTACGGCACTTTACCATGAAGAAAGTGTTCTTGGACACTTCATACCTCTCAACCTCTTAGAGCAAGAAATCTAGACAAAGCCAATATTAAAAGTGGGACAAAAGCCCAAAAATAGGGACAGTTTTTAAATATTGCCCTTACAAACTTAGAAAGTTGATAGAATGACATATGTCCTTCTATTCCTATGTTGTAGTATTCTTGGTGTACGGATTTTCCATCTCAGGTGACCCGTACACCAAATCCTATACACAAGCTTCAGCTTGGCTGTTGTAGTTGTGTGGGATGTCACACATAGGGCCATAAATCAGGGACCTTAAATGTGATGTCTGCACGCATAGACACCAGAACTTTTCAGCCGCAGATGACCACCACATCCTGTGCCTCTATCCTTCAACACAAGATGTCTAAAATCTAAGTACCTCGTTGGGGTTTTCTTCTTTAATTTCTACCTAAAGCTTGGTTTTTGTAGCAATCCTTAGCCAATGTCAGCAAAAAAGGGCAAATGCCAATGCGGGCGCCAGATACCCCACCCATAAAGATGCTCACGGCCATTGCATTTTTTTCTTAGGCCGGGAGCATGATCACAACACTTGCTCTATCTGCCAATATTTCATTCCTAAGACCCTTTGCAGCCATCTGGTCACACTAAATCTCTACCTGGAAAACCAATGGCTTAAAACATTAGCTCTTCGGATGGATCCTGTCTTGGAGGCCTCAACTGAACCTCTATGAAAGGAGGCCAAGTTTCCTAGGCCCTCTTCCTCTGCTGCTCCTCTAGAGAGCGCACCCAAAATACTGATTTAGGAGTTGAGGGACGTCCGATGGACCCGTTGACTTCTACAGTGACCTTGGAGGAAGCTGCTTCACAGTTGATGACCGGCACATCCATGGAGCCAACCCAGACACTGGCTACTAACAAGGTCGAGGGGGAACCAGACACAGCCAGGCTTCCTATCGGGATCCCTCCACCAGACTCTGCTACCCTTAGCCAGGCATCCAACTCCAAGCCTACTCCTAAGTCTACCCCAGTCAAAAAGAAACAAAAAACTAAACATCTGGCTACACCCACTGAAGGCCTGCCTGATTGGCAGTCCTTCACCTCTTCCTTAATGCAGGCCTTTCTGGCCCTTCAGCCTCTTCTCCAGCTACTCTTCCTTTGCTTAGCCCTAGGTCTGGCTCTGCTTCTTCCCTTCCATCACATACCTCACAAGAGAGGGAAGAAGAGCAAGAGACCTATTATTCCTCTTCTGAGCAATCCATTTCTTACACTTCCCAAATAGCCTTTCCTCAAGAGTATTACTCACCAGATGATGAATCTATTGAGGGAGACCCCCCCCCCCGAGGATATCACCTTTGGTGAAACCATCAACAAAATGAAAAAATACTTTAAATGGGACACCTCACACATGACTGAGACTCAAAAGAGATGTTTTGAGCTTTTACAAGTGGAATCTCCCTCCCCTTCTGCCATTCCACTGGTCATCCCTGCCTATTTAGATGCCTTTGCTTCTGCATCAAAGACACCAGATTCTCAGCCATCTACCCCTATGAGGACAGACCGCTTCTACAAGGTACCTGATGACCAAAAATTCTTAGTCAAGCCTCTCTTGGCAAATCCTGCTGTGGTTATCATTTCACCAGATAAACAATCCAGACTCATTCTGTCTGCCTCTCTCTTACCTATGGACAAAGACAGAAAAACAATGGATAGAATTGGAAAAAAGTTTACACCTCTTCCACATTGGCCTTTAGAGCCATCAACTCTCAAACCCATATGACCAAATATGCTTTGGACCTGGTCTCTCAAGCCACTACTCTGCTGGCAGCTACTCTTGACTGCCCCACTAAATCTGACATCTCTTCCAAACTATCTCTGGTTGCCCAAGTAGCCAGACACTCAATTAGATGTAATTATGATGCTGCAGAGGCCTCTGCATGCTCTGCAGTATTGGCCACTGTTCCCAGGAGATACTCCTGGTTTTGTCGCAACACTTACCAGAAGACTTCAAGTCTAAAATCTTAGATGCTCCCCTAGACCCTAATTTCCTGTTTGGCAAACAATCATCAGACCTGTTAAAAAATCTGCAGGAAAAAAGCAAGGGATTGCAAAACATCAAGCATCTCTTAGTGTCCCCAATTCCCAAATATTACAGGAATTACTCTGCCAAGGCCACTTTTGTCAGACGAAACCTGCCCTCTGCTGGACCTACATCTTCTAGACATAGAAGAAGAACCAGAAGACAAACCTCTCCCAGGCCAGCTGTCTCTCAGCCTTCCTCTAGACAGCCCTTTCAAGACAGAGGAGGCCACAACAATGCACGACAGCCTTGCCCTCCTTCCCCTTTCTGCTCGCTTCTCCCACTGCCTCCTCTTTTGGAAAACCGTAACCACAGACACATGGGTTCTGGCTATTATTCAAAAAGGATACTTCCTTTCCTGTAAAGAAAGGCCACCCTTAAGGGGTATCCCCTTTCACCCAGAAAATCAAAGACATCTCTTCCCACAGGTTCTGACAGACCTTCTGAACTTGGGCACCATAAAACCTGTCCCTCCAGGACAGGAAGGAAAGAGCTTCTATTCAAGACTATTCCTGGTCCCCAAAAAAAATGGACCATGAAGACTCATTCTAGACCTTTCCTTCTTAAACCGATTCTTAAAAGTGCCCACTTTCAAAATGTTGTCCCTTCCAAATTTACTCCCTCTCATACTGGCCAAAGCTTTCATGGCCACACTCGACTTGAAAGAAGTCTATTTGCACATTCCCATTCTACCCTCCCACAGAAAATGTTTACATTTCTCTGGACCCTCCTCTCATTTCAATTTACTGCTTTGCCCTTTGGTTTGTCCACTGCTCCCAGAGTGTTCACAAAATGTCTGGCACCTGCCATTGCCTATTGCAGAACACAAGGGATTCAGATTTATCCCTACCTAGACGACATCCCGATCCCAGCAGACTGCAAAGAAACCATGTTAATCCATCTATACTTCACCATGTGCCTACTACAAAGTCTGGGGTTCACCCTCAACCTCCCAAAATCATTCTTGACACCAGAACAAGACAAAATATTTCTGGGTTGCAGGATCAAAACCGACATAATGAAAGCCTTTCTTCCCCAGGACAAGGTCAGCTCACTGACCTCCCATTTCAAAGCCCGGCTGCAGACCCAAATAATAACTGCAAGACAATTCCTAAGGACCCTGGGCCTAATGGCAGCCATCATCCCCATGCTTTCACTAGTCAGAATGCACATGCAAAAGCTACAGTGGTATCTAAAAAGTGTTTGGTCTCAGCACCAACATCCTCTACAGCAAGAAATCACTCTCCTGCCCTGCCTAAAGGCAGAGGTAATTTGGTGGATTAAGCAAGTCCAGCTGAACATGGGCCTTCCTCTGGAGCCTCCTCTCCCAAACCAGGTTATGCATACAGATGCTTCAGACTCAGGATGAAGAGCCACAATGGCATCCTACAGGGTCCAGGCAAAGTGGCACCCTTCCTTAAAGAACAAACACATCAACGTGAGAAAAATGACAGCAGTCTATCTAGCACTGAAAGCCTTCATCCCTCTCCTACTACCAGGTGTTCTCCAAATAATAACAGACAACACCACAGTTATGTGTTACCTCAACAAGCAGGGTGGAACAAAAGCATACCACCTGTGCAGACTAACCTTACTGATATGGGACCTAGCCTCTCTACACAACTTGTCCCTGCAGGCATCCTACATCCCCTCACAGGACAAGAAACAAGCAGACCTTCTCAGCAGGACATCCTTTCCACAGCATGACTGGATGTTAGACAGGAATGTCTTCCTAGACATTGTCCGCCAGTGGGGCAAACCTCAAGTAGATTTGTTTGCCTCCCCCCAGAACAGACAACTGCAGGTCTTCTGCTCCAAGACCTATTCCCCTCTAACTTGGAGAGTAGATGCCTTCAGCATTTCTTGGAAGGGAAGATTTCTATATGCCTTTCCTCCTTTCCCACTAATTCAGAAAGTCCTCCTGAAAATCAGGAAAGACAAACCAAAAGTCTTGTTGGTGACTCCCTACTGACCAAGGAAGCACTGGTTCCCCCTACTTCTCAATCTAGCCAAGGGCAATCATCATAAGTTACCCCACAAGGTGGACCTTCTGACCCAACAAAAGGGAACCCTCATCTACACACACTTGCAGATGTTGTCACTGACAATGTGGGTGATAAACTTCTAATTCCCTACAGGCACCACTACTCAGAGGATGTGCTTTCAGTCCTGAGGGAGGCCAGGAAACCTACTACAAGAAAATCATACTTAGCTAAATAGGAAAGATTTTCAAAATGGGGGCTGGACAAGGGCAGGGATCCATGCACTGCAGATCCCCCCTAGTCCTTGCATATGTGTATCAACTAGTAAAGGGTGGTCTCTCTTACTCTTCAGTGAAAGTCCACTTTTCAGCAGTCTCAGCCTGCCTGCCACTAGACTCTCCCCTACTAGCCAGGCTCGACGTGAAGCTATTCTTAAAAGGTGTCTTACACATCAGACCTCCAACAAAACCCATCCCACCACCTTGGAACCTTAACTTCATTCTGGAAAAACTAACCCAGTCTCCATTTCAGCCTGCTAGTGCAGCTAATCTGCAAATGTGCACATGGATGACAGTACTGCTAGTGGCCATAACTTCAGCCAGAACGGTGTTTGAATTACAGGCCCTAATGGCCTGCCTCATGTACTACCTTCCACAAGGACAGGGTAACAATGAGAACTAACCCTTCCTTTATGCCTAAGGTGGTCACTGATCTGTCCTTAAACCAATCTATTCATCTTCCCACCTTCTACCCTTCTCCTACCAGTGATTGTGAGAGAATACTCCACTCCCTGGATGTACACAGACAGCTAAGATTTTACCTAGACAAAACAAAATCCATTAGAAAATCCAATCAACTGTTGGTTTCCTTCCACCCCAGTGCCCTGGGCAAGGCAGTCTCCAAACAAACCATCGCTTGTTGGATTAGAAAAGCCGTTTGTCTCTGTTATTCACACCATGCCAAAAAGCTCCCACAGGGAATTAAAGCTCACTCCACCAGGGCAGTGGCAGTCTCCAAAGCCTTCTTAAAAGGCCTGAACACTGCTTCCATACTAGAAGCAGACACATGGTCCACCATTCACACTTTTACCAAACACTACAAACTAGACAATGTCTCCAGAGCATGTGCAGGATTTGCCAGGGCAATCCTGCAGGACTTTGTGTAATCAGCCTCTTCTACCTCCACCCTTCCTTCCAGTTAAGCTGTGGTACTTTACCACACCAAGAATACTGCAACATAAGGAAAGAAGGACATAGAATAGCTGCGTAAAATCTTACCATAACCATAGATGTCCTTCTCTTCCATGTTGCAGTATTCCTTCCCACCCCCAAAACCCCCTTATCCTTCTCTCTCTCTCTCTCAGTCACTAATATCCTCAGGTCTCTCGGGGTCTACACCCTGTCCTGTAACCTATGAAACCACATAATGGCTCCTTGACCCTATGACTGACACCACTGGCTACACATTCTGCTGGGCCTTCAAGTTTTGAGGTCTGTGGATGCAGACATCACATTTAAGGTCCCTGGTTTATGGTCCTAGATGTGACATCCCATGCAACTACAACAGCTGAGCTGAAGCTTTTCTATAGCAGCTGACATACGGGTCACCTGAGGTAGAAAATCCCTACACCAGGAATAGTGCAACATGGAAGAGAAGGACATCTATGGTTATGGTAAAATTTTACACAACTATTCTATCTTCCATTAGCATGGATTTTCTGAAGAGTATGATGTCTGAAACTCAAATATCTGTCATTATTTTTTAACTTCAGTCTTTAATGATTTGACACTGATTTGACAGAGAAACATAATTCCATGTCAAATGGACCAAAAATATGAGGCACAAATTTGAACATCATGTGAAAATCTGTACAGTTGAGAGGATTACATGAGGAATGTGAAATAACATCATGTAGGGGTATGTTACAGTATCTGTAACATACCCCCGGCACTATAAAAGTGCTTTACAACACTAAAACAAGAAAGAAAGTGTACTTGGACACCTATTTAATATTGTGAAGGTTAATAGTTTAATTTTAAATTAATGTTTTTTTTTCTTTATTTCTTTTACTTTAAAGTTTGAGCATAGCTGAGCAGGTTTGCGTGGGGTGGCGCTTTGCTCAGCAGTGCTTAAACTTATCAAGAAGCTATATAGACATGTATAGCTGAAATTCTCACAGATGAGATAGCTGAGTGGTTAGAGTCATGGCTTCATGTGTAGTAGGTGCACGGTTCAATTACCAAGACACTCCTTTTAGCTTTTACATGGGAAAGCAGTTTTATATTATTTTTTTATTTTATTTAATGATGTTGTAATTAATATTTGCTAACCAGGGTAGTGTAACTGGTCCGAAATACCAGTGTCAGTGGAGATATGAGGTGAAAACCCCCATTTAAACACAAGTGTCCCATATAGTTCAGTCATACCCCAAGGTAATGTAATTAAACACATGGGGGAGGTCATGTAAAGTAAAATATATATACTTAATAATAATGTATCAGTAATGAGTAATTAATATTCAATTCTAACTTTTTTTAATTAAAACTTTTGTTTGCCATTTGCTCAGTTTTGCTATGCACTGCTAAGCCAAGCTAAGCAATGCTTAAACAGGACCTGGCTGAGCAATACTTAGCAGTGCTCAGCTCTGCTTAGCTGGTTTGAGCATTGTTTAGAAGTCCCATTCTAAGCAGTATTCAACTCAGCTAAGTGGATTTGCACACTGATAAGCACTGCTCAGCATTTGTCACTTTAAGCACTGCTCAACTCAGCTTAGTGGGTTTGCGCACTGCTGAGCTTTGCTCAGGATTTTTGAAAATGGTCCAATGACAGCAAAGGGTGGTAAAATGGTCTTATTTAAATCACACAGGGGTAATACAGGCAGAACCTGTTAGAGTTTGATCTATGTAGGAGCTACAGTAGGTGATGTTGAAGGAGCACACTTTAGGGCATAGTGCTGGGGCATGTTGGAGTCTAGGGTCATGGCTATGCTCCTTGTAAAGAACCATGACATCAGACTGCTGCAGGGCCAGTACCAGAGTTCAGAATAAAAGTCTGTGGCCTAGGACTGTCATGCATTTGAGCCCACCAATGCCACTGACATACCCTGCACTGGTGAGCAGGTTTGTCTTCATTATGGTGACCTGAAAAGGAGGAAGGGGCTCTCTTGGCCCAGTGTATCCAAGATGCTTGGGACGGGAATGCCTCAGAAGTTTGTAAGTATTGCAACTGGTGATTTATCAATTTATAGTATGACTATCTGATAGACAGGTATGCATAATGGTGTGTTTTCTCCCCACAGCTGCAGAGGAGAGGGCTTGTAACATGGAGGCCCATGGAGGATGACTGGCGAGGGTGAGCTGACAGTGTGGTGATTACAGATATATCTTGCAATATATATATATATATATATATATATATATATATATATATATATATATATATAGTCCAATAAATAAGAGTGTAATTGTTTACTGCCATTAGGTATAGTGTGATCTGAGTGTACCGAATAAATGTGTTGTTAGACCAACATACATACAAGTAACTAATGCCATGTACTGTGTAATATAGATGAAGGCAGCAGTCAAGCTTCTATTGATGAAAGGAAGCCAATACTGTAGTAATACTGTGTAGGAATGAATCTGTTAATAAGCTATACTGTTCTTGCTACTGTGAAAGCAATAACTGACATACATTCTTCATCTACAGGATATGCAGTGCAACTGAATGTAGACGTTAGACTGTAATAAACCATTGTGTCATGTTACTCACATAAAGCTTATTCCAAAAACTTGTTGTGTTTAATCTGGTCTGTTGTTGAAGAAATACAAGTGTATAGATGCTACACAGCAAATACGGCTATGAGAGCATGGATCCAGTGTGGTGTGTCTCCTAGGTAGCTGTTATGGCAAACTGTAGATGTGGAGCTGTAAAACAGGATACAATGAAAAGTGATATATGTTCTGCACTAAGATCTGAACCTTGAATAGTAATGTGTAATGTATTATAGTGTGTTCCCTGCAACATTGTCTTGTGTTAACTTTTGCATTTCAGTTACATGTATTTCTGAATGTAGGTATGCTGGTGCAGGCAAGTATGAGACCGTAATAGGTGGTGACTGCAAATATATAATGATGTACAAGTGTGTATGGGTCGGGTATGCAACCCAGCAGCCTGTTATGGTCTGTACAGATGACACATAATCACATCCACTAGGGGTTAAATGTGTACACCTGCATTCACAGTGTTAATACACAGTACACTAATGATCTATCATGCATGAATCTTAAGCATGTATGTTCAACTGTCACTACAATCTTCTGTGACACTCCACATATATTACAAGGTCAGAGTGTATAACCACTTGAGTTTTAGGCAGAAATCAGTCAAGCAGCAGACAGCAATGGCCCAGTAGCTCAGAGTAATAAGAAATAGATATGTTGTTTACTTTTGCACACACAGACCATGATTTGAATCCGGGGACTGGTACTAAGATGTGTTTATAGGTACACACATGCAATCCTGAATATTTGTAGAAACATTCAGGTAGTGTTAACAGATGTTTTCTCTACAGGGCTGACAGGTAAAGAAATGTTTGTATTAGCTGTATGAATGGTATAGTAATAAACTGTGTACAAATGTTCCAGTGCCCAGCCCTATGCCCACAAATGACAGCAGGATAGCTATATACACTATGCACTCTTCCTGATACATGTCTCTCAAGTGTCACTGTGTCACTGCTAGTGATCACTGTTGCCAATAACCTTCCACACAGATAAAAATCCAGTTGAAGTATGCCTATAGCACAGTCACATAACATCAGTGCAGGGTACACCTTGTTAGTCATATATGTAACCATGACATGTACGAGTCCCCTCTACTCATGTACCTAGAGTTGTCACAGCTTGCCCGATAGCAATCCTGGTCGACAGATTAACAGGCCTGTATGTGCTACAGTATCTGTAGGCCTCAGGTAGCTGTAAAGTGATGGCAGACCTGTAGAGTATTGATCAGTACTGTTGTGAAAATATAAGCTTATACAGTTGTTTATGCACTGTTTTTCTCTCCCCTACCCCTTATCTCGATCAATAATTATTATTCATATACTACGGGTATGTTGTTCTCAAAACCTAATGTTGGGACTTGTGTTCTATTATCATTCATATATTTAAATGGTTGCATGCTAACAAACCTTGTTCAAATTGCATTGTTGGTGGCCTGTTGCCATAAATGTAACTGGCATGCTGTTACAATGCTGAATGTTACTCCATTTATGCATGTGTTCTGTTTGCCGTGCAATTTTTTTCAGTTCTATTGTTCTGGGTTAATTGGAACACCCATGCATGCTGTTATAACTAATGTTGAAATGTTTTGTTTGTGACTAACCAAAACATTTTGTCAAACCTCAACACCATAACATTTTTGGGAAGGCAGATCCCAGTGGATCTGCCTGTCCCACCTCATCTGGCCTTTAGCACTGGGCCCCAGCACATCTGGGACCCAACCTCAGGCTGCCTCCTCCGCTAGTCCTGCACCACCCTGCAGTGGAACCACCTCAGGGGACAGGCTCATCCCCCCCTTGGGCGTGGGCGAGGAGAGGACCATGTCACCCAACACCAGGTGTGAGGTATGGTGTGCAGGGTCATCCAGCATGATTTGGATGACTGCCTGCACAAGATCGAGGGCAGACTAGTGCACCTCAAGGGGGAGGCTGCCCCTGTCATCCAGCCCCCAGCACAGCCACCTTCTGAGCCGTGAAGGGGCAGTGCTGACTGCCAATGGGTGGGGACCTCAGTCCCACTGTTTCCATCTGGGGGCACATGGGCCTCCAATTCCCAACCACTCACCCCATCCAAAGTGTTTACCCCTCATGTGCCATACACCGCCCCTGTCTGCTGTCTTGTCTGACTGCAAAAGCAACCTTTCCTACCCAACTTACCTCCCCAAACTTACCTCTAACCTTTCCCCAACGTCCCACTTTCACCCTAAGAAAAGGGGTGGGCATCTGTCCCCTCCAAAAAATCATGTCCCGTACATAGCTCTCAATTTTGCCCCCACGTATACTGATGTCAATAAATTTACCCTTGAATTACTCAACAAATGTATATCACCCACACCTCTCCTTGTGGGGTGTGAGGCTCTAAATTCCAAATTGTCTATGTCATTCACAGCTGTTGCTGCTGAAGAAATGGAGAGCTATGGTCATTTCCTATACCTCTTCTACACATCCTTAGCTGCCTTTCATAATGTTTTCCCCCTGCTTGCCCCCATTTCACCACTTTCCTATCACCCCTTTTTTCTTTTCTTTTTTTGGAATTAGCACAGGTTTACGTGGGAGTAATATATGCAGATTATTGAACCCAGACCCTCTGAACTACAGTCAGAGGAACATACCGGTACACCAACTGCCCTCTGGAGTATAACAGCAGTTTTTACAAGCATATCCTAATTGCCAGCCACACAGTACTACTATATATAGTGGCTCAAATCACACTGTACTTGGGCCTCTGATGCAGACACAGAGCCAGTACACAGACAAATAAATGCTGCTGGATGTATGGGATGCCTACAATATCAGGTAGTGCTGACAACTGTACAGACTGTTGCTGAATATCCACAGTTGTGACCCCTATTTATGGCAGGGTTGTCATAAAACCTACCCTGTGTGCTCACATACTGGCAAGACAGTGCAAATTGGGGTTACAAAACCATGACAGACAGCTCTGTGTCAACGTCATACCCATCGGAACACACATGTCCATGCAAATCCTGTGTACACAGCGTATACATGCACATATATCTTACAACTACACATGCCAGATTAATGGCTTGCTAACTCTTCTGTATAATTTCTAGCATCTGTCACATCTAGATAGCCATAGTCCTGTCACACAGCCCAGTCTGTGGCATGATAACTACAGGCATGTCAATACTACATAGGAATAATTGCGCCCTGTAATGTCCTGTGAAACTGGTTGCTCCTACCATTGTCACTGCCACTTACAGTAGCACTTTAAAGGCCTGCAGGGTGGGACACATCTCACAATTATGAATATGTATAGTAAATGTTGACTACCACTCTCTGGATGACACTATTATGTAACATATGCACCACAGACACATGCATCACCTGGACTGTTGTGGGTACCCACAACCAGGCCATGCTGGGACACAACAGCTGACACCACACCCTCACTAACAGTAACAGCTTGCTCTCCTCCAATGTCTTCACAATACCTAGTCTGACTCCTGGCCAGAATGCAGCAGCTGTGGCCTGCTTCATATGCAGTGGTATGTCCAGCTATCTGCTACATACCTGACCTTGCTTACAAACACCTAGCGCAGGGTATCTACCAACAGCCAAACATAAAGGTTTGGGGGAGATGTTGAGGTTTTAAGGGACATGTGTCACAGTCTCCCCTACAAAATACCCAGCTGACAGACCAGCATCAACTGTAGCAACATGCACAGTCAGATAGAAAAGGATGTATGACACTCACATCTGCCTGTCTCCTCACTCACCCCAACACACATTTGCACAGTACACTGCTACAGAATGTGAAAGTCTGTTAACAATGGCCAGACATAGCATGCAAAACTGTGGATATAACACATATATCCAAACAGTGAACAGCACATCCACCTACCCTCTGTGAAGCTGTAGTTCCCGCACCTTGATAATGTCCTCCCCACAGGCCAGGAAAAGGGCCAAAGCCCACAGGAAAGCCTTAATTATAGCACTTTATTGCCATGCCGTTGGCTAATGAAAAGGTGACCCAGCTGTTCTGGATGCAATTAGCAAATAGTAGCAACAGATTGGTGCATAGGCCATCAACTGTTCATGAGGATTACCTACAAAAGGCAATTTGCTGTCTATGGTAAACAGGTCTGACACCGTCTTCACGAAGACAGACTGATCTTTTACTACACTACCACTGGATTTCTTTTGACAAAGGACTACAGCACTATACCAGGTATGTCATACAATTAAGCATGTAATGGAATTCAGATGAGAGGATGCAGTCATGGGAAATAGGAATTTAAACAGTTGTGACACTGGCAGCCCAGCTAACTGGTATTTTCTAAATTTTCATATGTCATTGTTGAAAATTAGTATGACTCATATGCTTGTCTTACAAATCTAAGAGAATATATGTTATGTGGATATTAAACTACTGGTGCAGAAGTATGTGTTGAACTCTGTGTTATGTACTTAGCTCACACCTCTCAACTGCCCAGATTTTTGCAGAATGTGCACACGTTTGCCTCATATCTTTAGTCAGTTTCTCAGACATTTGTGTTTTTCCTGGCAAATCACTGACAAATCATTAAAGAGTGAAGTCATAAACTAAGAACACACATTTGAATGGCGGATGTCATATCCTTCAGGGAAGTCATGTGAATGCAAATCCTGTTATTCTATTGGACGTCTAAGTTTGTAGGAGCAATATTTAAAAATTGCCACTATTTCTGGCCCTTTGTCACACCTTTATCTGTGCCTTTGTCCACATGGTTTGCTCTAAGAGGTTGAGAGGTATGAGCTTCAAGAATGTAACCACAGTGTACCATACATGAGAAGAATGTCCAAAAAAAACAATAGGTTGGTAGTTAACCAGTACTTGATACACAAACAAAATCCAAAAAAGAAAAAAGCACTGGAACACTCAGATACTTTTATTAAAAGTCGTAAGTTAAAACTTCTCAAAAAAGTTAAAACTTTCACCCATAAGGCTTCCTCAGGCGAATACATCTTAACAGTTGCAGTCATCAGTTAAATATTCAATAAAATCACATGACATGGTATCAGACTTTTTGATGTAATTCCCTTAAATAGGGTTTTAAAGTGAAACAGTCATTTAATCCTGGTAGTATGTGAGACTTCGTCTGCAGAATCCATTTAATTTCCTCATTTTCTGTTAACAACTTCACATGCCCTCCCCTCAAGGGTTTATAAATTACCTTCAATATCAGAAATTTAAATAGATGTTGATCACCTTTTTCCAAAATATGCTTACTTAGTGCGTTTGTTAATAACTTACGTTTAATGTCACTAATATGGCCAGCTATACGTTCTTTAAACTTCCTGTTAGTCATGCCCACATAGTAACAATCACACTGTTCACACTTAACCATATACACCAGATTGCTAGTGTTACAGTTCCCATAGGTTTGAAGTATAAATTCCCTTTTGGTTACAGGGTGTCTTATTGATCGATTGGTGTATAAATGTTTACAATAAACACAGTCATTACATTTAAATGTGCCTTGCTTATGTCTAAAGCCAGTGAAAAAACTTTTTGGTTGCTCCTTGTAGCATAATGTTTGCTTTAACGTACAATTGCGTTTATAACCAAATGCTGGTCCTTCCGCAACAAGTTCTTGTAAACCTTGAATGTCCCTTAAAATTTCCCAGTGTTTCACTATTATATTTTTGACTGCTGTGGTATTCCTGTTGTAAGTAAGCATACATCTTGTCCTATTCTGTCTAATATGTGTCCTATAATTTCCTTGATGCCCATCACTAAAATATGGGACTATGTCCTGCTTTGAATATTGCTGTCTAACCTTGTTATATGCTTTGCCCACTGTTCTCTCTGAATAGCCCCTACTAATGAATTCCTGAGTCATATTTATTAACTGATCATTCAACCTGTCTTGTGTGTTTAACCTCACAACTCTCTGCATTTGGTTTGAGACAATATTTTCAAACATAAAGGGGGATGCATACTATTCCAGTGTAAATAATTATTATGTTTCACTTCCTTCTTATACATTTCAGTATGGACTTCACCACCTCCCTTTCTTGTTAACATAACATCCAAAAATGCTATGTGTTCCAATGCATATTCATATTTAAATTTTAAAAAAGAAGTGCTTTCATTTGCATATACAAGAACCTTTGAAACTGTTCTACATTCCTCTCCCATATTAAAAAAAGGTCATCCACAAAACACTTATAGAACGTAATGTGCTACCTATACATATTTGATGTAGACAACACATACTTTTCCTCCCACATATACATGACTATGTTCGCATAGGTGTTAGCTACACTTGTTCCCATCGCTACACCCTTTTGTTGGTAATATAGCATTGTATCAAATAAAAAGACATTGTGAGTTAAGACTAATTTTAACATCTCACATAACATGTTAGTTTTTTGCATATAATACCCAGAAAATCTTACTAAAAATGTCTTAGTGCTGGCTATTCCATCTTCATGTGGTATGGAGGTAAAAAGTGAATCAACATCCATTGTGACAAAATGCAATTTATCATTCAAATGACCTACTGACCAGTTATGAAATTGTTTCAAAAAACTAGCTGTATCTTTCAATATGGTGGGCATTTTATCAAAGTCTATCAGTAGTTGCTGTTCAAGATATTTAGGCATTGGTTCAGTGACCCATCCTCTTGATGACACTATAGGCCTTATTGGGTGGTCATTGACACTTTTATGCAACTTCGGTATGCCATAAATAAAGGGCAGCTAGGGGTTTTCAACAAACATTTAAACCAATCATCTGTAATTATCCCAGTATCATGCATATCACATAAATTCTTATTAAACTCCAAACACAAGCCATTTGCTTCACCTTTTGTAATAGACTTGCATTGGTCCTCTTGTAACATCATTTGTATTTTGTTAAAATAAAACTGCTTTCCCATTACTGAAATCCCCCCACCTTTGTCTGCACCTTTAATAACTAAATCTTGATTTTCAACCAGTGAACGTATAGTTTGCTGCTCATCTTTGGTTAAATTATAATATCTATCAACCTTATTGTTTTCATACAGTGCATATATATCTCGTTCAATGGCTTTTTCATATATTTGTAAGGCACCTGTAACTTGTGGAGTAAAAATGGTCCTCCTTTTAAGAATCGCTTCATAATTACTTACGGTGCCAAAATATATTTTCATATTTAAATTACGAACAAAATGTTTGACTTCGGTTAAAGTCTTAGAAATGTCCGTCACTTGGGCAGGTATAAAGGTTAAACCTTTGTTTAAAACAGACAGTTCAGAGGCAGTAAGTACATGATTAGAAAGGTTAAACACTAAAAAAGTCTTATTTATCTGTTGTTCTGGCTCCTGGTATGAGGACGTTTCGCCAGACTCTCGTTCTTGTTGTTTTCTGTTAAACTCTGCAATCGAGTCTGTGGTTTCGGCATAGGAAGAGGTTGATTCATCTAAAACAGAAAATCCACTGGATCCAATGCATCCATCTGTGTAAGGTCAACCCTTGCTGGTTGCTTCCCATCGGAATGAGTCTCTTTGCTAAAAACTGATGTTCATGTGACTGAAAGATGCCTCACGTTCATGAAGGCCATATTTTCCTGCGTCTCAACTGCTCGATATTCTGCCTCAACTGCTGCTGTGTCTGAGGTACCAGTCACTGTTACATCAGACCGGGGCGGGACTTCCACTTGCTGGTTAACCATCCCATTGGTTTGTTTCCCTTCTCTAGGCCAAATGAACACGTCCATTTTCAAAGTCATTCAA
The DNA here is from genome assembly GCF_019279795.1 of Protopterus annectens. NCBI lineage: Eukaryota > Metazoa > Chordata > Ceratodontiformes > Protopteridae > Protopterus > Protopterus annectens. The sequence goes on from NC_056750.1 coordinate 219,057,613, forward strand.
ATCTTTTTATAATTTTCTTTTTTCGTTTCAATTAATCTTTTCTCAAACACACTTAGTCTATTTAAAGTCTCATTCATAAGCGCCACAGTTTCTTCAAGCTCAGTGTTAGTGGCTAAATCATTGTTAAAAGTTTCTACATTTGACTTCATATCCAGTTCCAATGGTTGAAAATATACATTAATTAGCTCCATATACTGGAATCAGCAACTCAAATTAATGAGTTGCCATCTGCAAAACAGATCAGGATACTTGTCTCTATAGGATGGTATCTTAAGTATCCGAAGCCCTCTCAGCACAATTTTATGTTGTAAATAAGCCTCAAACAACGGTCTCTGCCATTGTAGGCACTTATAAGCCATAACCATATATTCAAACTCATATAGCTTCTCTTTGTAGATTTGAAGTAACTCTAAATGTCCATTACCAACCGAAACAGACGGTGTCCTCATATTTTTGATGTCAGCTACCAGAAGTAAGGGATTTGCTTCCACACTGACAATTTCACCAAGCGTTTTTAGAAACACTGCCATTTCTCCTCAGAGTATAAATTAGAACATGAGTGAGTGTCCACCAACTGCAGTAACTAAATCAAATGTCCAAATAAAACAATAGGTTGCTAGTTAACCAGTACCTGATACATGAACAAAATTCAAAAAAGAAAAAAGCACTGGAACACTCAGATACTTTTATTAAAAGTCGCAAGTTAAAACTTCTCAAAAAAGTTAAAACTTTCACCCACAAGTCTTCCTCAGGTGAATACATCTTAACAGTTGCAGTCATCATTCAATAAAATCACATGACATGGTTTCAAGCTTTTTGATGTAATTCCCTTAAATAGGGTTTTAAAGTGAAACAGTCATTTAATCCTGGTGGCATGTGAGACTTCGTCTACAGAATCCATTTCATTTCCTCATTTTCTGTTAACAACTTCACATCCCCTCCCCTCAAGGATTTATAAATTACCTTCAGTATCATAAATTTAAACAGATGTGGATCACCTTTTTCCAAAATATGCTTACTTAGTGCGTTTGTTAATAACTTACGTTTAATGTCACTAATATGGCCAGCTATACGATCTTTAAACTTCCTGTTAGTCATGCCCACATAGTAACAATCACACTGTTTACACTTAGCCATATACACCAGATTGCTAGTGTTACAATTCCCATAAGCTTGAAGTATAAATTCCCTTTTGGTTTACAGGGTGGCTTATTGATCGATTGGTGTATAAATGTTTACAATAAACACAGTCATTACATTTAAATGTGCCTTGCTTATGTCTAAAGCCAGTGAAAAAAACTTTTGGTTGCTCCTTATAGCATAATGTTTGTTTTAATGTACAATTACATTTATAACCAAATGCTGGTCCTTCCGCAAAAAGTTCTTGTAAACCTTGAACGTCCCTTAAAATATCCCAATGTGAACTATTATATTCTTGACTGCTGTGGTATTCCTGTTGTAAGTAAGCATACATCTTGTCCTATTCTGTCTAATATGTGTCCTATCATTTCCTTGATGCCCATCACTAAAATATGGGGCTATGTCCTGCTTTGAATATTGCTGTTTAACCTCATTATATGCTTTGTCCACTGTTCTCTCCTAATAGCCCCTACTAATGAATTCCTGAGTCATATTTATTAACTGATCATTCAACCTGTCTTGTGTGTTTAACCTCACAACTCTCTGTATTTGGTTCGAGACAATATTTTCAAACATAAAGGGGGGGTGCATATTATTCCGATTTAAATAATTATTATGTTTCACTTCCTTCTTATACATTTCAGTATGGACTTCACCACCTCCCTTTCTTGTTAACATAACATCCAAAAATGCTATGTGTTCCAATGCATATTCATATTTAAATTTTAAAAAAGAAGTGCTTTCATTTGCATATACAAGAACCTTTGAAACTGTTCTACATTACTCTCCCATATTAAAAATGGTCGTCCACAAAACGCTTATAGAACGTAATGTGCTACCTATACATATTTGATGTAGACAACACATACTTTTCTTCCCACATATACATGACTATGTTTGCATAGGTGTTAACTACACTTGTTTCCATCGCTAAACCCTTTTGTTGGTAATATAGCTTTGTATCAAATAAAAAGACATTATGAGTTAAGACTAATCTTAACATCTCACATAACATGTTAATTTTTTGTATATTATACCCAGAAAATCTTACTAAAATGTCTTAGTGCTGGCTATTCCATCTTCATGTGGTATGGAGGTAAAGAGTGAATCAACATCCATTGTGACAAAATGTGATTTATCATTTAAACGACCTACTGACCAGTTATGAAATTGTTTCAAAAAACTAGCTGTATCTTTCAATATGGTGGGCATTTTATCTAAGACCATCCATAGTTGCTGTTCAAGATATTTAGACATTGGTTCAGTGACCCACCCCCTTGATGACACTATAGGCCTCATTGGGGGGTCATTGACACTTTTATGCCACTTCGGTATGCCATAAATAAAGGGCAGCTTGGGGTTTTCAACAAACAGATAGTTAAACAAATCATCTGTAATTATCACAGTATCATGCATTTCACATAAATTCTTATTAAACTCCAAACACAAGCCATTTGCTTCACCTCTTTTAATAGACTTATATTGGTCCTCTTGCAACATCATTTGCATTTTGTTAAAATAAAACTGCTTTCCCATTACTGAAATCCCCCCACCTTTGTCTGAACCTTTAATAACTAAATCCTGATTTTCAACCAGTGAACGTATACCTTGCTGCTCATCTTTGGTTAAATTATAATATCTATCAAATTTATTCTTTTCATACAGTGCATATATATCTCATTCAACAGCTTTTTCAGATATTTGTAAGGCACTTGTAATCTGTGGAGCGAAAACGCTCCTCCTTTTAAGGACCGCTTCATAATTACTTACGGTGCCAAAATGTATTTTCAAATTTAAATTATGAACAAAATGTTTTACTTCAGTTAAAGTCTTAGAAATATCCATTACTTGAACTGGTACAAAAGTTAGACCTTTGTTTAAAACAGACAGTTCAGAGTCAGTAAGCACATAGTTAGAAAGGTTAAACACCAAAAAAGTCTTATTTATCTGTTATTCTGGCTCCTAGTATGAGGACATTTCACCAGACTCTCATTCTTGTGGTTTTCTGTTAAACTCTGCATTCAAGTTTGTGGTTTTGGCATAGGAAGAGGTTGATTCATCAAAAATGGAAAATCCACTGGATCCAACGCATCCATCTGTGTAAGGTCAACCCTTGCCAGTTGTCCCCCATCGGAATGAGTCTCTTTGCTAAAAACTGATGTTGATGTGACTGAAAGACATCTCACATTCATGAATGCCATATTTTCTTGCGTCTAAACTGCTCAATGTTCCACTTCAACTGCTGCTAGGTCTGAGGTATCAGTCACTGTCACATCAGACCAGGGCGCGACTTCCGCTTGCTGGTTAACCACTCCATTGGTTTGTTTTCCTTCTCTAGGCCAGATGGACACATGTCCGTTTCTAAAGTCATTCGAATCTCTTTTTAATTTTCTTTTTTTTTTGTTTCAATTAATCTTTTCTCAAAGACACTTAGTCTATTTAAAGTCTCATTCATAAGTGCTACAGTTTCTTTAAGCTCAGTGTTAGAGGGTAAATCATTGTAAAAAGTTTCTACATTTGACTTCATATCAAGTTCCGATGGTTGAAAATATACATTCATTAGCTCCATATACAGGAATGAGCAACTCAAATTAATGAGTTGCCATCTGCGTAACAGATCAGAATACTCGTCTCTATAGAATGGCATCTTTAGTATCCGAAGCCCTCTCGGCACAATTTTATGTCGTAAATAAGCCTCAAACAACAGTCTCTGCCATTGTAGATGCTTATAAGCCATAACCATATATTCAAACTCATGTAGCTTCTCTTTGTAGGTGTGAAGTAACTCTAAATGTCCATTGCCATCCGAAACAGATGGAGTCCTCATATATTCGATGTCAGCTACCAGAAATGTGTATAAAGTATTACCTGTGCAAATGTATGTATTAATAGTAAAAGGTGGAAGTCTTGAACATACAGAGATAACTTGCAAAATGTCAAAAAAATAAGCTGCACTTGTTTTACAAATGTGTTATCTCAGTTTCAGTGCAGCACGCTAACATAAATGTCTACAGCTACATGTTCTTGTATTGTCTTGAAACATAAATAATTACTATTTTGAAAATGTGAGTATTCAACTGTGTTATGAATTCTACTTCTACATTAACATATGGCAGAGATGTGTACTTTTGACATAGAGATGTGTAAATGTATGTTACTTGCTGTTAGCCTGGGAACTGAAGGCAGCTGACAAACAGTGATGTAATCTGAGCTAACCCAGCATTAATGTTGATTATTAACTCCAGACATGTCTCAGAGAAAGACCTTTGTAGTTCGTATGTGTCTTTGTATTTGACAACATCCGCCCATCTGCATTTGTTTTGCTAATAGTATGGAAATGGGAAAAAAGTGATTCTGTGTACATATATGGGAATATGGTAAAGATCACGTTCGACGGTTTCTGTATTTATTTGAGACTGTCATGCAATGTTGTCTAAAATATTTCCTGAGTTTGAACTCTGTAGTTACTTTATTGATTGAGTATTGTCTTGCTCCTTTTTTAGTTATTATTAAATATAGTTAAATCTTGAAATTGTGGCTGGTCTGTTTAAAGATAAGTAAGCTGCTAGAGTACTTGGATATGTATTTGGTGACACTGTATAGCCCACTGAAATAGCCTTGCTCTTCATCACACTAACCATTTGGATAATAGGCACATTGCACAGTAGGATTCATCACTCTTTGGTAAGGGCCTTACAGTAGCTGATAAAGAGCTGGATTGTGGCAGTCATAACTACCTTTTAGTCTGGGCAGAAGGGGGTCATAGCTAGTAAACCTGTGCCAGCCTTTCCCAGGAGTGTGTGTGTGTGTGTGTGTGTGTGTGTGTGTGTGTGTGTGTGTGTGTGTGTGTGTGTGTGTGTGTGTGTGTGTGTGTGTGTGTGTGTGTGTGTGTGTGTGTGTGTGTGTGTGTGTGATTTATAAATCAAATCCAAAGTGTGTGTGTGTGTGTGTGTGTGTGTGTGTGTGTGTGTGTGTGTGTGTGTGTGTGTGTGGGTGTGTATGTGTTACGAAACCCTGGTCGGACAGAGAGGGTGATGGAGGTTTTGGCTTGACTGCTCTGCTGAGATGTTAACCGTATAGCTGTGCCAGTGGGGAGTCTTACTGGAGATCTCGAGAGACAGGGAGAAACCAGGCCCAGACTGACTGTGATCTCTGTGTGCTCTGAAGGTAAATGTACTTTACGTGTGTCTACTTATCATCCTTCCATTATATATGTCCCTCACTGGTGCTAGTGGTGAGGATTGAGGCCCCTTGATTATAGGGCCAGTGCAGGGGCATCACACTGACAGTACATAAAGGTGGATACAGCTGGTAGTTCACATCATGTACTGTCATTGAGCCCTTCCCTGTCTGCCAGTGTCATACAGGATTATTTCACAATTTGTCCAGGTCTCCCTGACCATTCCTCACATACTCTGGCTAGGTCACTGTGTACTCCATACCTGTATCTGATTGCCTGACACCTATGACTACCATACCTGGTGAGCCCCTGCAGCAAGACAGCAGGTTATAGGTAGTAGTAGTGGGGGGATGCGTGCTCTGGTGCAGCAGCACTGTGTACATACTGAGCATACAATGTATGAGAATGGCTACAGTAACAGATATCCATGTACCATTAGTGTGTCCCCAGGGGACTGGCATGTCAGAGACACATTCCCCAAACTCTGTGGACAACCATCACATACTGTCCAAGTGGTGTGTGGAAATACACATTTGTCTGGCAGGGGGGGGGTCTACATCTATCAGGTACATGTACTCATTCTGCAAACATCTGGGTACTGCAGATGTCAGACACCTATGAGGACGTCACCGTACACCACACATGCACTACTGTCTGTTATTGTGTAGCTCAGATGTTCCTGGAATGTCCACATACACCTGTAGTAGTACTCACCTATTTGTCAGATGTAGGCTGGATAACATGGTACAGTAACGTTGCCCATAGGGGACAACAAGCAGTTGATGGCAGTGATGTGTGTGGACACATAACAACACAGTCTGCCACAGCAGTCAGGCCATTTCTAGTAGTCCTTGTACCATCTCAGGTTACTAGGCTATGTGCTTGAGCAGACATATGCCTAGGCCACGTGTTAGCCCATGCATATGCAAGGCAGCAGCTGATGTCCCTGTCCAACAGAGACACATTTGCTATCCCAAGAGTGTACGTGCTGTTAACCATTCAGTTGACCAGGTTACTCCTGCAAAGGTTTAGGTAGCTACCCTGCCTGATGTGAACAGGATGCCCATTCCACCGCAGGGTGCTTGTGTGCGACACACATGTGAGCTGCCAATAAGGCCAGTCTAGGTCATTCACCAGGTTGAGTGTGTGTGTGTGTGTGTGTGTGTGTGTGTGTGTGTGTGTGTGTGTGTGTGTGTGTGTGTGTGTGTGTGTGTGTGTGTTATGACAGTGAAGCATAGCTTGCACTCGTGCAGCAGTGTCAGCAATGTGGAGTCTGTGATTGCCTTGCATGCCACAGTGACATTACTCCTGAGGAGTATGTATGACACCAGGTAGAGGGTTGGCCTTATAGCCTATAGGTGTACAGTAGATGTTTGATGGCCTGGTATTCCCTGGGAGGGAACCTCTGTCATGTCCCCAGCTGCTGCATATGCTGTCTGATGTGAATAATGAATGGAGGATAATGCACATTAATGGTCCTCATTGTGGGGGAGGATAAACATCAGGATCAGGAGGGCAATGCATGCTGTAATGTCAGTATGTTGACAATACCCACACACATACTGTGCTGATAGATGTCAGGGGTATGATGTTGGTTTTAGCAGTGGATATTGCTAGCAAACATGGATGTACAGGGTCTGTACATAATAGTGGCCAATGTATGCGGTCCTGTGATGTGTTTCCCTGTTCATGTCTTTCAGGTGGGATGTACCACAGATGGCAACTGGCCTTCTTAGAAGCTGAGACTGTGGCAATCATTGATGCCCTCAGACTCCATCACAGCGTACTGTTGGGAAGGAGCCAGCAAAACCTGCAGAAACACACTGCCCTGTGGGCAGAACTGGTAGTGACTATCAACAATGTGGGCCACTGTGACAGGACCTAGGAACAAGTCATGCACTGTGCTACAGACCTCATCCACAATGCACGGCAAATGACTGTAGCTGTGGCCAGGGACTGTGCTTGCACAGGTGGAGGGCCTGCTATGCAAGCACCACTCACAGCCAGGGAGGAGTTGCTCGCAAACCTTGGTGCAGCCATCACATCTCAGGAAACAATCACAACATATGTCGTGGAGGTGGATGGCACAGAGTCAACAGCCAAGGAGCATCCAGGTAAGGCCCCAGTGAACATCATTTCAATATTGTAGCATTCATAGTGGCAGCCTTTGCATACCTGGACACATATGTCAGGTCAAACTGCAGTTGTGGGTGGGGTTTTGTAATGTACACAAGTGCACACCTATTGTGAATATCAATTGTGAATATCAGCAAATTGGGTAGTATCGCAGCTTATAGTGTACATGTTCAGAAATGCACATATTATCCTTTACCAATGCCACATGTGTGTGTGCTGACAATACCTCTCCCCCACAACTACATAGCTCCCTCTGATGTGGCTGGGGATCAGATACCTGAAACTGGTGAGTGTGGAATTGTCTTGTTGTGGCTCACCAATACCCTTGGCATGTTAAGGGCAGCCATTTTTCCATGCACACAACCGTTATGCTTAGCCATATTGAAATATGTGCATGTTCACTTGTGGTGGGGTTAACTGTGGTGCATCACATTGATCATTACAGGAGCCAATTTGCAAGTGCTGTAATATATTGACACGTACATTTGTATTAGTATTGTGTACATGGGTGCACTGTGTGTTAGGTGAAGGTGCCTCACATACTCCCACTCCTCACATATCTCACAGGTGTATAGTAGTAGCAACATTAACTGGATGCAGCTGCACTGCATGTTGTTGAGGGCCTGTGCACAGTGTGATGTGGTCTTATTGTGTGTCATGCATGTCATCCTTCAGAAAGTGTGGTCTGTATAATGCCTTTGTGCCACTTTACCTGTGTCTGTGTGTGTGTGTGTGTGTGTGTGTGTGTGTGTGTGTGTGTGTGTGTGTGTGTGTGTGTGTGTGTGTGGATCAGCAAACATTATAGTGCAGTTAGTAATTTACATTTGTTGTCTTCCCCTCACAGGTGAATATGGGGGTTGTGGTCTCTCCTCCTCCCAACCTGATGTCAGTGTCTCATTGACTCTGATGATGATGGTGGTCATAGCAAGGCACAGGTGGGGTTGTTGGGGGCTGAATCTGTACCATTAGTTGACATCCCACTTCCAGCCACAATGTCCCCGCACACAGTCAGTATACCCACACATACCCAGGCCCCAGCAGACACAGATATTGGACAGTTGGAGGGTGGTGGCATTGAACAGGCTAATGTGGCAACTATGGCATCTGTGACTATCGACAGTAGCCATAGCCAGAGAACTGGCGAGGTGCCACACAGGCAGATTAAGAGGTGTGCTCAAAGGATCATGGATGCAACACTACCTGCCATGTGTGCCAACCTCCTCTGCATTGGTGATACTGTACATCATTTTGCTGATGTTGTGGATACACAATGGGGTGAGACATTATCAGTGCTCAACTGTGCAATGTCTGTGCTTGAGCATGTGGTGGGAGTAGGGCATCAGACAGGTGGGCATAGGTCAGCAACAACATCAGCTGAGAGCCCACATGGCCATGCACATTCACACTCCCATAGTGGCAGTACTACCAGCACTACTGAAGGGAAGGTGCTGTCCACACCATAACATTGCAGGCCATGGGCATGTGGTCCTGGCAGGTCTCATCAGGGAGATGGATCCAGCAGACAGCAGTCACTGTCAGGGAATAGTACCGCATCTGGCCTTGGGCCTGGTGGTGCCAGTGATACTCCTGGTAGAACCAGTTCCCATGTCCATGACCAGAGACAGTGAACTGTACATCCTGCCATGTACAGTCCATGGCTGTCCAACATACCCCTGTGTAGGGCTAGCACATGGCTTGAGTGTGTGCATCCACACACTCACACATCACTATCACAGGCAGGTCACCACCAGACACACACAGCTCCACTCCATGGACCAGTTGAACACCATGCCGCCAGACACACACATACATGATGTCAGCTGTATGGCCCAGCCCAGGCCTTTGGCAACCCCACACCACACCCTGTGCATGTGATGATACCTGTGCCATATCTCTGTTATCCATACCATTGATGCAGGCACATGCTAATATGGGTCTGATGCACAGGGTGAATATAGTACAGTGCTGTATTGTTATGCTGTGTAAGGTGATGTCTGCTGGCAATTGTCAGGGGTACACATCGAAGTGTATGTACCTTTCTGCCATGATGCATTATTGCTGTTAGTACTGCTGACTGACTGTTGTCTCACATTCCTTATTATGTTTCTGTTTCAAGGTGTCTGTGTGTTTACAGCCTGTGGAGCTGCTGACATTATCAAAACTGAGTATGGCACAATGGAAACACAGTGACCTTTTCATTGCCAGGGTACAGCTGTATATGTACATGTTTACAGAGGTTTGTATGCATGCAGCAGTGTGTGAGGGACAATGGGGGCAGACAGTGTGACCTTGCATGCATACCCCTTGACACAGCCAGCTAGCCTTCATACATGTCAAATGGGTGTTCTGTAGGACCACAGGTTCATAGATACAGAGGAGGGTACTAGAGTACTGTCCCTTGGTCCCTCACAAGCCTAGCTATTATTTTACCACAACAGAATCATCTGTTAGCACCTGTTGCCCCTGCCATTGCTGGACACAGGTTGAACCCCAGGAACAGATGTTTTTTTTTTCCCATCCACTCAGCCTTGATGCAGTTGATAAGGGTATGCATGGTACTGTATTTGACATGTTTGGGGAGTGTAGTCCTGACACAGGGCAGCCTCTGGTAGCCAAACCTGACTCTCCAGGATGTATTCTGCTATCTTATATGCGAGTCAGGCCTCTCATGATGGTAATGCACACACAGTTATACTCTCATACATGGTGTAGCTGTTGAAGGGCTGAGCACAACATTGCCATCTTGGCATGCCACATATACCTGTTGACAACCTGAACGGTAACCAGTGAGCCAATACTGATTACAGGCTGTCTGCGTGGAACAGATGTTGAGGGCCATGACTGACCTTTATGTGTGTTAACATAGCCTTTACAGATTCTGCAGATTTCTGCATAGGTGGATAGCAGACTGCTAATGTATTGTACTGATTGAGGACTATTCAGAGGTAATATCCACCTTTTTTCTTGATGTGGTCCCTTTACCTATGTGGTGAACCACATACAAGCAATTCCTGACCACTGCCACTACTTGTCTGAATGCAACATTGTTGCCATTCTGAGTACCCAGGTCTGCCATCGCAGTCTGTGCATTTATGAGGTTGGTGCCGATGTGGGCAATACTGGGGACATGTCCTTGCCATATGGCATGCTGACACTGTTGTCTGCAATTAGCTTGTGGCCAGGACATTGACACCATTCCATACCCACTGTATGGCCCATTGCAGTGTGTTAGCAGTTTGTGGCTCAATGACAGACTGCAAAATACTTACAGTTGACACAGCCTTAGGCTGTACCTATGTATGTGGGTGGTGGCAATTAGCATTAATGCCCATATACATGTGTGTTATTGGGGGCAGCAGATAGTCACAGCACCTTCACATGTTTACGTATTACACACACATAAGCGACACATATTGTTGTTGCCACCTTATCAAATGTGGACTGTAAGACACGACTTGTAGTAATGTGGTAGTTGGCAGGACACACCATACCCACAGCAAGTGCAAGACACAGGCCTTCCTGTGGTTTGCTACTATGACACCTTCTTTGTGTGACATTAACTTAGCTTATGCTATTTGTCATAACATAAAGGTGCTTCTGATGTGCAATAGCTGCTCTATGCAATTAGTAGACAACTGTATGAAATGTTTGTTGTCCTACACTGTCAGGACTTCTTTATTGTTTCAGTTGTTGTCACAGGTTATACCTTACCAAACATGGACTGCAATCTGTAGGGTGGTACAGATGGTGGCCATACTTGTGACCTCTGCATATGTCTGCAGATTGCCCTGATGTTTGACACATATTTTCTTTCCGTCTGTCATAACATTGTGGTTTTCTGGCAAACGGTTGTAAAATCATGACAGACTAACATTGCAGATTAATGATGGATATTATCATGTAACAACACATACACTTTGGAAAGTGCATTCAAATGCATGACGTGTTCCGGAATCTACTTCCCATGCGTGTCACAGCAATATATGAAGGTTGCACTCAATGTTTGGTGTTTGCCCCAGTTTTCCATATGGCTTTAACCAGATGTCGTTCTGTGAAGGGTTGAGGGGTATGCTGTTGGCCGTAACACAGTTAGACTGCTGCAAGGGGATATACATACATATACATGTGCGCGCGCGTGCGCGCACACACACACACACACACACACACACACACACACACACACACACACACACACACACACACACACACACTTGACCTGCCCTTGCTGATAGAAGAACCTCTACCTGCCTAGTTTTACAAACGATACTGCTAAATACATAACACAAGCACCACAGAGTTACTATAGTGTTGCAGTGTCTGCCACTACTATTCAAGTGGGCAACAATTGCAGGGGCTATTAGGATTGCCAATGGTGGGTTCACAGGCCCTTAACATGGTAGACCCATCTGAAACACACACATTGCTGCATGGGGACATGCATTGAAACACACATGCACACAAAGTTGACACTTTTCCTATTGGATGACCTACCTATCTAGTTGTGTACATGACAGACTGACATGACTATTGGATGTGCCACATTGTCTTTGTGTAAGAAAATGTGTAACTGTGCTTGTAAGGTGGATCTGTAGGGGCTGTGACTAGGTTGGCAATGGGGAAGTTAACATGGTGGAACAGGGAGACAAAATGGTATAACCATTGCATACACACAGGGAAAACAGCCACAGAGGATATGCATACTGAAATACATACACTCACACAGTTGGAAATAGTCAGATTAGAACCCCTACCTATCTCCTTGTATGTACTATAGTGCTACGTACATATTGCATGCACCATGGAGATTATATGCCAGGAATATTACTCACAACCTCTTACACCAATTAATCTTAGGAATGCCTTCATGGATGGTGAGATAAACCACCCAAAATAGTGACTTTCTCACATATTGCTCTTATAAACCTGGACAAGTGATAGGGTAACAGACTTTGAATCAGCATGACATTTCAGATGGGCATGAAGTCTGAAGCTGACATGTCTGTAACTACAGCAACTGTCACGTATTTGGCAATGATTTGTCATAAAACCCCATTGTTAGGATACGCGGACCATATATATGTTGCAAACATCTGGATATGCTCCATACATCTGTACATATGACTGGTATGGCCTGTACAGTTTAGTGCATGTAAGGTGGATGACATCAACAGGGTCTTTAAAGTAATGCTATAGGGAGGGGGTCAACACACCTTAAAATGGTATAACCAACACACACAAGGGATATGCTTCACACACAAACATACACAGTAGTATAGTAGGCTTTATTGAGATTCAAACACCTACATATCTACTTGTATGTACTATAGTGCAGCCCACTTATCGCATCCACCACTAAGCTTATATGCCTGGAAAGTATCCAGCAGTGGATCTAAGGTTGATGACATGAACAAGGCCTGTAAAATAATGCAATGGGGGGCACCAGGGTGGAACAGGCCTCAGCACACACAAACACACACACACACACAAATACACACACTATCACAGTTGCTAGTATTGATATTAGAACTCCTACTTATCTAGTTATTTGTACTATAGTGTTACGCAGTTATCACATGTGCCACAGAGCTTAGAGAGCTGACAACTGTTCAAAAGTACTTCTAAGGTGAATGACATCAACAGACCTTGTAAAGTAGGGTAATGGGAAGTGTACTGGGTGGAAAAGGCCTCAAAATACTTTAACCTACAAACCCACTTGCCAGTACTGAGATTAGAACCCCTACCTATTGAGTTATTTGGACTACAGTGCTATGGTGTTATCACATGTGCCACAGAGCTTATAAAGGTGAGTACTGTCCAAAGGCACTTCTAAGGTGAATGACATCAACAAGCCTTGTAAATTAGGGCAATGGTATGTGTACTGGGTGGGAAATGCCTCAAAGCGCTTTAACCTACACACAGTTGCCAGTACTGAGATTAGAACCCCTATCTATAGAGGTATTTGTACTATAGTGCTACAAAGTTATCACATGCGCCATGGAGCTTATAGGGCTGAACACTGTCCAAAGGTACTTCTAAGGTGAATGACATCAACAGCCCTTGTAAATTAGTTCAATGGGAAGTGTACTTGGTGGGAAAGGTCTCAAAATGCTTTAACCTGCAAGCACACACACAGTTATCAGTACTGATATTAGAATCCCTACTTATCTAATTATTTGTACTATAGTGCAACAAGGTTCTCACATGCGCCACAGAGCTTACACAGTTGAGCATTAGCCAAAGGTAATTCTAAGGTTAATGACATCAACAGGCCTTGCAAATTAGGGCAATGGAAAGTGTTCTGGGTGGGAAAGGCTCACACACCTACAAACACACACACTTACCAGTACTGAGAGCAAAACCCCTATGTATCTACTTATTTGTACTATAGTGCTACGAAGTTATCGCATGTGCCATGGAGCTTATAGGATCAAAGACTGTCCAAAGGTACTTCTAAGGTGAATGACATCAGCAGGCCTTGTAAATTAGGGAATTGGAAGTGTACTGGGTGGGAAAGGCCTGAAAATACTTTAACCTACACACACACACACACACACATACACACACACACACACACACACACAGACAGGTCGGTGATATGAGATTACAACCCCTACCACACTAATATTACACAATGGGGGCTCACCTTCAAGCTGGCACATACCACTGGTTATAACTGGTGTGCAATTGTCTACAGCAGGACATCAGGTCTATGCCTTTTATCGTGTCTCTCTCTCTCTATGATTCTTTCTCTGTCTGTGTCTCCCTCTCTCTCTCTCTCTCTCTCTATTACTGCCTGTCTCTCTCTTCCCCATGTCTATGCCTGTGTATTATTGAACTATTTTTATATGTTGCCCATATATGTGTATGTGTATCGCACTCAACAGATGCATATATATCACATATGGGCCACCTACAGATAGCTGACAATAATCCTGTGTGAAGGCGGTGGGGAGACATAGTTAAGATGTACATAGCTGTTTGTATGTAAAGACATATATGCAGAATACAGTTGTATAGTTCAATGTGGATTTAGACATGGGCTGTAATTCTCTAAGTTTAGGAGCATGTCCAGTATGACTTTCTATATTAAGAGTGAGAGTTCATTCCAGAGATAGCTGTACTCCAGTCCAGGGTTTTTGTGCTACAGCCATACCTCTCAATCTCTTAGTGAAAGAAATCTGGAGAAAGCCTGCCAAAATGGGGGGACAATGGCCCAAAAATAGCTACATATTTTAAATATTGCTCTTATAAACTTAGAAAACTGCTAGAGTATCAGGGTTTGTTTTAGCATACATTTTCTAAAGGATATGATGTCTAAAACTGAAATGTATGTCATTGCTTACTGACGTAAATCCTCGGATCATCCCAGTGATTTACCAGAAAAATACAAATTTTTATGAGGAACAGTCCAAAAATATGAGCCAAAATATAGACATTCTGCAAAAATCTGGCCAGTTGAGAGGTGTGGCTACAGTCGATTACCTGATGAAGCTGTGTAAACAGTCCAGCACCTCAGTGATATACTGGCTGTGGATCTCCTGGTTGTGTGGTATCTTTATTAACTGAAAAGTCATATCCTGGTGTGGCATAATATGTGTGGTATATTCTACCTAGCACTGTGATTTCCTGGTATGTCAGTGGCAGAGCAATATAGAGTAATGTGATGATCCACTGACAGACATTTGTTTATAGATTCATAGGAGGTTACTACCTATTGGCCCTGAAGACCTTAGAACCCTAGCAGACAAGAGTGTAGCCCATGTTAAGACATGTCAGCACCTAGAGCCCCTGTCCAGCAGGGACACAGGTGGAATCACAGAAATGTATTTTCTGTTTCTCATGCAGTTATCCAGGGTGCACTTCAAAAGGGATATTGAGGTACTCTGGTTGATGTGGACAGGGAGTGTATTCCACAGATGGGGGAATCTGTGGGACACATACTTGTCACGTCAACTAGTCCTATTGATATCACAGACCATGTTGATGCTGTGCCTACAGGTTGCTCAAGTGGAGCTTGACTTCCAGATATGCAGCAGTACCACCATGGCAGGGTCTGGATTGCTTTGTATGCCAGACAGAGGTCACCTTTGAGGAGTCTGTATGGAGTTGAGTAGAGGGACAGTGCTTTTAGCCTATCTGTCTAGGATAGATGTTTGAGGGCCTGGATTCTCCTGGTGAGGAACCTCTGTGGTCTCTCCAGCTGCTGAATGTGCTTTGTGAGGTACATGCCAAAGGGGGCATTGTACACAATAATTGGCCTTATAAGGGTAGAATGCATGGATCTTATGACATCTTTGTCTCTGGATGACATACACATACTTATGAGGTGGGCCATGTTGACAGCTTTCCATACAGCAGAAGCAACATGGTGGTCGGAAGTCAGGTTGCTATCAACCTGGGTGGCCAAATCCCTCACTACTGATTGTGTATGTAGGACATTGCAATTAATGTGATAATATGTGGGGATGTCACTCTCTCCAAATGGGGATGATGATGCATTTTCTGGCATTCAGCTTGAGGCCATGTTTCTGTCACCAGTCATTTTTTTGGGTGAGAACCTCTTGGAGGATGTCAACATCACTTTGGGAATTGATGAATGTTCCCACCTTGCAGTCATCTGCAAACTTGGTCAGCCATAGGCCAGTGGTTTTGGCCTGCACCTCAGATATATATATATATATATATATATATATATATATATATATATATATATATATATATATATATATATATATATATATAAGCACTGGAAAACTCAGAAAACCACTCAGAAAAGCAACGGTGAAATTTTAATGATGCTTCCTGGTACCTCGGCCCATGGCCTTCAAGGGAATAAATTGTCACATCTTACACCTCCTTTTAAATCATCCTAATCAATTATTCAATAAACATTCGATTGAATGATTAATAAATTTGTTTGAATAATTGAATAAAGTCCCTTTAAGTAATCCAAAACTAACATTAAAACACTGTTCCCACGCAAAATATATAATTTTATATATATATATATATATATATATATATATATATATATATATATATATATATATATATATATACATATATATATATATATATATATATATATATATATATATATATATATATATATATACACACACACACACACACACACACACACACACACACACACACACACACACACACACACACTTTCAAACACGACACTTCCAAAATACATTATGAGTAAACCAAACCTACATTTTCACATCTACTGTTTCACAATATAATACAGTATAATGTGAAATTGTGTCCCTAAATATCCATATTCTAAATTTATCTCTATTATATTGTACTAATCTACTTACAATGACCAAACTGAATAACCAGAAATTTACATAACACAAATGTAGACCTCAAAGTGCCAAAATTAATAATAAACTTGGATTCCAGCTGAGATAATTTACTAAGAAAATCTGTACCCCCAGTGTGGTTAGGTCTGGCCAAAACACTAAAAAATAAACTACTGGCCAAAACACTAAAAAATAAACTACTATCAGACCCCCTGTGGCAGTCATGAAAGTGACTTGCCACTGGATTTTCCAAGTTAACATTCCAAATGTCACCAAGATGTTCCATGATATGCACCTTGGCCATCCTTTTGTTTTGGCCTATATAACATCTAATGGGTGTACATCCACATCCTATAATATAAACCACCCCACATGACCTACAGTTGAAATTGTCCATGGCCTTATATCTCTGATTGTTGATAAGAGTCCCTTCCATATTCCTAGCTTTGCTACATATCTTACATCTATCACAGGGATAACAACCCAACTGCCATCCACCTTTTTGTTTCTCCATGTTTAGAACCTCCTTCAAATTCAAAAATCTACTGTAGGAAAAAGTTATCCTATCTGCGAATATTTTCATGAGGGCTGGTCCTCATGTACTAAAGGTCAAAACCTCTCCAAAACCTTCTTTAATATGTCTGAAAATGGGGAACACTTGATTACAAAAAATAATCTGTTATCCCCCACCATATCAGCTATCCCTGTCAATCCAGTGCCCGGACTCCCCTTGCTGTCACCACACAATGAAAGTGCCCTCATCTCACCACCAACAAACCTATGCTTGGCTTTACTTAAGCTATCAGCTTTGTACCCACTATTCAAAAGCTTCTGTCGGACTTTAGTAAATTTATGACATATACTGGATTTATCAAAAGTATTATCATAAGCCCGTTTGTATTCCCCATAGGGTAAAGAAGCCGATAAGTGTGGGGGATGCATGCTGTCTGCTGATAAAAAATTGTTCACTGCAGTTTCTCTGACAAATGGCTTATATTGAACAAAATTCCTTTCAGAAATAAAAAATTCCAAATCCAAAAACTGCATAACATTTCTATCAGTTTTGTAAGTAAACTGCAAACCAAACATATTCTTGTTCAAATCATCCATGAACCCCATGAAATCACCAATCTCATCCTTACAAACAAAAATCAAATCATCTGTATATCTTTTATAGATGAGTACATGCTGTACAAAAAACTCTGTGTTATAAATATAAAGATTTTCAAAATGGTTCATAAAGATGATGGCATAAGAAGGGGCATAAGATGCCCCCATTGCCGTGCCCTCTTTCTGCACATAATATTGCTTATTGAACCTGAAACAATTATGGGTAAGAGAGAATTCTAAGAATCACAACAAATACGCAGACCATATAACAGAGGCCCTAAGGCAATCCCTGGGATACGCCACTCATTACATGCCTACTGCTTGAGTTGGCTACCCTTATTATGATTAGGTGGGTTCTATCAATGATCCAGTTTGCTACCCATCTGGTAACATATGGATTGATGCATAGTTGACAGAGTTTATCTACTGTGGTCAAGTGTTGTATAGTATTGAAGGCTTTGGCCAAGTCAAGGTGGGTGGTATGCACCACCTTTCCCTCGTCCATGGCTTTGGTGGATGTCTCAAAGTAGTTGACCAGATTTAACAGACATACCTCTCCTTGACAAAGCCAAATTGTGTGGGGTCGAATATTTGGAGTTTGCCAATGTCCCTGTTAATGAGGTCCATGGTAATCCGCTGCATGGCCTTGCAGATCAGGCTAGTTAGAATGATGGGTCTGTAATTTTCTGGATTGGTAGATGCTCCACCTTTGTGTAAAGGGATAACAGTGGCTGTCCTCCACTTGGTTGGGACAAAGCTGGTACTCAAGTTTTGGTTGACTAGGGTGCCTAATGGTGCTGCAAATTCATGCCTAAGTTCATGTAAGATGCAGCCTGGGATGTTGTTGGGTCCCAAGGAGGCTGTCATTTTTGCCTTTGAGAGGGCAGTGATGACCTGTTCCCCAGAGATAAGGGGTGGGGGGAAGGTACTGGGGATGTCCTGCTTTACTGATGGGAGGACAGAGTGGAGAAGTTTCCACTGAATTTGTCAGCCAGTAGATTGGCTTTTTGTCAGATTTTGCCAGGGAGGATGATACCGTATGGGATGCTGCAGTAGTTAATCATGTTGGTTACTACCAACATATGTATCACATCTTGTGGGGGTAATCAAGTAGCTGTCCCACAGAATTTGTATTGATAGGATGGAAGAATCTCTGTGCATTTCTGTCATGGCATGAGTAGTTTCTCCAATCTATAGTTGGGTAATTAAAGTCAGCCAGGATCAGGGTAAAGGGTTGAATCTTGTTAGATTTGTAGAGGGCCGGATAGGTAGAGTGGGCATACTGATTCAAATATGTGGGCCTCTAGCTACATATAATTTGATAAGGGGTCTCGACAATGGTTGAATGCACCTGGAGTGTCTCGTGTGTGTCAGACTGTTTGACCAGCCTGGAGGTGTGTGCCTGTTTAATATGTATTTATACTCCGCCTCCTTTGGCTTTGCTGCCCACATTTTGGGGTCTGGCTGTGTGATAGAATGAGTGACCAGGTAAGGATGGGTTGCTCTCTGCAGCTGTGGCCCAGGTTTCTGTGACTGCACAAATGTCAGCATCTTCCAGGGTTAAGAATGCTTGCAATGAGTGCACTTTCATGTTTAGACCCCTAGCACGTAGCAGCATGACCTTTAATTTACATTTTGTTGAGAGTGTCATGTTGGTAGTATCGACCTCTTAACTTTCCCTAAAAAAGGCACTATGGGGGAGGCAAGGGCCTTTGCCTGAAGTCCAAGTGAGACAGATACAGGCCATCTATACCAAAGCAGCATGGTCTGTCGATCATATGTTCCCAGGCTGTCAGGCACTGGATCCCCCTGGGATGACACCAGAAAGTCAGCCAATTTTCTGTTTGTATTGAGACATCATTCTGGATGATGGTAGAATGCTGCTCAAGCCTAGAGACATTCCTGCATGAGACACATATTCAGCAAGCTCAATCACGTCTGTCTTCCTATAGTCCAGGGAGGTACTTCTGAAGACGTTCACACCAACATGGACTAGGACAGAGTCACAACAGTACCTGTTGTGGACAGATTTGAGTGCATGTGTGATATGGCAGATTATGGCACCTGACAAACAAGTAACCGTGACTTTCTCCTTATCCAGCCTGGTGGAGGCACATCTGTGTGTCTCACAATGGATTCTCCTATGAGTAATCTGTTGGGTTTATGGAATAAGCCTTAGTGGTTGCAAGACACTGGTGTGTAGACTATGATGATATGTGATGTGGAGGTTTGTGGAGTTCTCATGCGTTTTTGTCACTGATGTGTCCTTTGTTTGGGTTTGTTTTTGTTGAGGACCTCCATATATGTGGGTGTGTGTTGTGTAGTTGTGAGTGATGTTTACCGACTCCATACACTGCAGGGAGCCTACGTTGCTGCACAATTTGTTCAGGGGTATGCATTCTCCATTTGTCTGGCCAGTGGTTCCCCTTCCCCTCATATGTGTCTCTTTGTCCTTCTGTAGTGCAGTCACAGGCATTGTCCGCAGTTGCTGTTGTTATGTATTTGTATTTTAGGTTTGAGAGGGGTAGAAGTTGTAACATCACACACAGAGTTACGGACTTCATGTATCTGCTTATAGAATCATAGAATCATAGGAGATTACTGGGCTAATTGCTCTGGGGCCCTTACAAGCCTAGCCAAGAGTTTATCCCAAAAAAAAAACCCACAATCAGCACATGTTGTCCCTGTCAATGAGGGACACAGGTGGAACCCCTGGGACAAATTTTTGGTTGCCCATCCACTAATCAAGGTTGCTCTTGAAGAGGGTCAGCAATGTACTTTGTTTGCCATGCATGGGGAGTCTATTCCAGAGATAGGGCAGCCTTTGGGAGACAAACCTGTCTCTCCAGGAGGGTTTGTTAATGTCACATATTATATTTAAGCCTTTTGATCGGGTACTACATGAGGGGTTAGACTTACACATATGGAGCATCTCTAGTTGAGCAGGGTCTGAGATTGAATTGTAGGTGGGACACAGGTCATCTCTGAGCAGTCTGTACAATACAGAGTAGAATGATAGTGATTTGAGCCTCTCCACATAGGACAGGTGTTGGAGGCCATGGATTCTCTTTGTGAGGTATTTCTGTGGCCTTTCCAGTTGGGGCAAGTGTTTGGAGAGGTACATACCAAATGGAGTGTTGTACTCAATTATTGGCCTAGTAAGGGAAGGGTACAGAGAGGTAATAACCCCCTTTTTTCTGGATGCAATCCCTTTAGTTATGAGATGAACCAGGCAAAAGGCTTTTCTGATGACTGCCGCTACATGATGGTCAAATGTGAGGTTGTTGTCAACTTGTGTACCCAGGTCTCTCACCAGAGGTTGTGTGCTTAGTGGGTTGCCGCTAATGTGGTGATCAGTAGGGGATGTGTTTTTGCTGAATGGTATGATAATACATTTTCTTGCATTTAACTTAAGGCCATGACTTTGGGACCAGTCATTTGTTGCTGTGAGACCCTCTTGAAGTATGTTAACATCATTTGGGGAGTCAATAACAGCACCCAACTTACAGCCGTCCGCAAACTTGGTCAGCCACAGACCTTTTGTCTTTGCCTGGACCTCTGAGAAGTAGATGCTAAACAATAGGTGTCCCAGGACACACCCCTTGGGGACACCACTAGTGACAGGTCTTCTATCGGAGGTAGTGGCACCTATTTTGACCTTGTAGGTCCTATCAGTGAGCCAGTTGGCCACCCACCTGATGAGATAGGGATTTATATCAAGTTTTCATAGCTTTTTTATGATGCCTGAGCGGGGTATTGTGTCAAAGTTTTTGGCCAAGTCAGGGTAAGCTTTGTGTACTGACTTTCCCTCATCAAGTGCCTTGGTGACAATCTCAAAAATGTCAACCAAGTTCAACAGGTAAGATCTGCCCCTGATGAATCTGAACAGGGTGGGGTCAAGTGCTTGGAGATTGCCTATGTCCTTGTTTATGAGGTCCATACTAATATGCTCCATGGCCTTACAGATCAGACTTGTTAAGCTAATGGGAAGATAGTTTACATGGTCAGTAGTGGCACCACCTTTGTGCAAAGAGATGAAAATGGCAGTTCTCCACTCTTCTGGAATCAAGCCTGTACTTAGGCTATGGTTGAATAGGGTACTTAATGGCGAGACTAGTTCTTGCTGGAGATGTTGCAGAATACAGCCTGGGATACTATCAATTCCCATGGAAGCTGTGTTCTTTACCTTGGATAGGGCCTTTAACACTTGATCTATGGAGATGTGAGATGTGGGGCAAGTATCAGGGATGTCGGATGGGCTTTTGGGGGAGATAGGGGGTAAGGTTTGCACTGAACCTATCTGCTAGCAGGTTGGCTAAGTCAACAGGATCAGTGTAAGTATCATCAGATTAAACTTGGGCTTTACCATGGAAGTTTCTGACATAACTGAAAAAGGCTTTGTGGTTTGCCTTGGTTTCAGAGGCTAGTTGTGATTCATAACTGGCTTTGAAGGATTTCACTAGTGATCTAATTTGCTTGTTGAGGATAAGGAGGGAGTTTTTCCAATTGGGAATTTGTACCTTCTTACCCTTGGACAACAGTTTCTTCCTTTTGTTGTGAAGCCTGTTGATAGAGGATGTCCACCACATAGGTTTGTGTTTCCTTGGGGTGCAGGTTTTACTTCTGTTGGGTATGATTCCATGCAGTTGTACAGGTGCTTGTATACTGCACTGGCATACTGTTTGGCATATTGGTCTGCATCCTCTGAGGGGAGCGGTGGTATGAAGCTACTGATACCCTCCCTTAGAAGGTTGTACTCAGTTTTTGAGAAGTAGAAGTAAGAAGACCAGAACCTGTTTAACAGGTTGTCCATCATTACATCCCTACATCTGCTGTGGTCCTCAGTTTGTGTTGCAGTGGTATTATAAGGCTACATGTTGGCCATAGCTGTCAAACTGTCACAGACTAACATCTGTACAGGCCCATATATAACAGTCAGACACAAGTCCACACTCAACACATGGGGACAGGGTGTTAATATTGGCTCTGCCAAACATAGACAGTTGGGAGAATGGTTTGGTATTAGCTTGTTTTTCTTATGGGTATGATGTCTACTTCTCCACTGTCTGCCACTGAAGTTTTCACATCAACCTTTATTGTTTTGCAAGTAGTTTGGCAGGCAAATGCAATGTTATGACAAGCAGAACAGATATATGAGGCATACTTGTGACCCTTCTGTGACACCCTGTCATTCCAGGGATATGGCTGGTGCCAAGTGACTTGTTGTCAGTATTGACACAGTAATATGGCAGCCATTTATAACCCAGCACTACACTGACTTTCACTGTGTAGGTTACTCCAAGCAGTGTGCTGTCCATATGTGTGGCCCCCTTTCCCTGAATTGTCCAGCTTTACTGCAGTAATGGATACTGACTTCTGGACAGTGCATACTACTCCTACTGTAGGTGTAGCTGACATGCCAAATAGTTTGCATGGCCAGTCTTGAAACATGGTCCCTGCCAACCACAGTAGTGTACTTAGACCACTAAGCCACAACAGCCAACAGTAAGTGCTGCCTATTTCCTGACAGTATTAACCACATATATACATAGCTCATTGACCCCTGCATATTGTGGACATGCAATAGGTTATCAAATTGATTAGAGCAGCCCTGAGAATGTGTGCTCTGCTGCTATTACCCTACAAACATAAATGTTACTGCATTTCTATGGGGACACGTGTGTGTTGGGGAGAGGGGGGCATACCTCTCAACTGTACACATTTCCACAGACTGTCCAGATGTTTGCTTTACATTTTGGCTCCATTTAGCATAGTATTGTGCTTGTCTTGGGGAATACTGGCATATCACTAAAGACTGAAGGTTTGAAAGTAATGACAGATAT
This sequence comes from Protopterus annectens, assembly GCF_019279795.1. Lineage (NCBI taxonomy): Eukaryota > Metazoa > Chordata > Ceratodontiformes > Protopteridae > Protopterus > Protopterus annectens. The sequence continues at coordinate 219,081,336 of NC_056750.1, forward strand.
TTGAGTTTCAGATTTCTTACCCTTCAGAGACTTAAGGCAACTACAAGACCTGCTGCGATGTCACTGTGTAAGTTTGTAAGATGAATATTTCATCATTGTCTGTATTTGTGGACCCTTGCCACACATTTCTTTATGGCTTTGTACAGCTGACTTGCTGGGAGAGGCTGAGAGGTGTGCATGGGACTCCAACTTTGACATCCATGCATGTGACCCATGTCCCCACAGTTTGTTAGTCCCCCACATATACTACAATGAGTTTTGTCACCTAGGGGACTACTGCATATTCTGGGGAAGCCAATATTTGATGGACATTTCCTGTTGTCCCACATAGCTGCCAGTTGTCTGCTGCTATACCAGTAGGCCACCATATTCCCTTGCATACATGCAGCGATACCATAGATATGCTACCACAATGTACTACTCCATTCATTTGTTGTTAAGAAGAGTGACATACCTTGTGCCTGCGGCAGTTATGAGGATGGTGCTTCAGGGCTGACTCTGTCAGATGCATGCAGCATACAGCCTATACATGGTAAGGTACAGGTGGTGTGATGTGTGTGGCATCCTTTATACTGTGTGTGTGTGTGTGAGTTAGAGAGAGGTGTCAGTCCCTGGGTCCCTAGGGTGTCAGTGTATGTGCTATGAGTTGCCTCTTTGCCAAGGCCAGGGCATACTGGGCATGCCTACATCTGTCTACAGGGACAGGCACAGGGGGTTCCTCCTCCAAGTCCCCCTGTGCCTGTGGGGACCTTGGCAATGGTGGGCAGCTGTATGCCCCTTCCCTGTGATGTTCCTGCTGCAGCTGTTTCCATAGGATCATATTGTTATTATTATATTATTATTATTATATTATATATTATATGTATATATATATATATTATATTATATTATTATTATATTATATTATTATATTATATTATTATTGACACATACTATGAACTATAAACATGTGTGCACATGTGGCTGGAGAGTACTGCAGGGATCCACCAGAAATGTCAAGGCAGCAGAACCGTGACTTGAGCAGCCCAAACACATGCTCTACGATGTTCCTACTTTGTGCGTGTGCCTCATTATGGCATTCTTCAGTGTGTATATGTGTGTGTGTGTGTGTGTGTGTGTGTGTGTGTGTGTGTGTGTGTGTGTGTGTGTGTGTGTGTGTGTGTGTGTGTGTGTGTGTGTGTGTGTGTGTGTGTGTGTGTGTGTGTGTGTGTTTCTGATGGGTGTCATCATCCATGGTTCCAGTGCATAGCCAACATCCCCCGCTAGATGGCCGTATGGGATGTCCCCCCTGGCAAATGCCTGGTACAGCTGTGATGCATGCCAGATGTGAGATTCATGATAACTGCCAGGGTTGCCAGCACACACATTGATGATAATGCCCTAGGCATTGCACACAACCTAGCAGTTGGTGGAGTGATAACCCTTGTGGTTGATGTAGTCTCTGCCCTCTTCACCGGGTGATGCTTTGATGTGGACATGAGAACAGTCTATGGCACCCAGTACCTCTGGTGGAAGAGATGCATATTGCTGATCCTCTCCTCAGGGGTGCTGGAGAAATAAAGGTGCTCACTGGCATGACTTAGCATGACATCCAGGAACTGGTGGGGTACCCTGGATACGTTTGCCTGTGAGACCCCCATGATGTCCCCAGTAGGTATTTGGAAAGTACCTGTAGCTAGTATTCTTAAGGCTACACATACCTTTGTTTCCACTGGGATGGGCTCCCCGCTGTTGGCTGTGGGTCTGAGGTGAGGGTGGCAGAGCTCGGTGACGTACTGTAGAATGTCCCTGTCCACCCTGTAGCGCTCTACTATCTCCAGCTCATGTAGCTTCTGAAAGGTTACCCTGGGTCTGAACACTCTTCTTCTTCTCAGTCTGGGCCAGTTGTCAGCATCATCCTCATAACCACCCTCAGTCTGTAGCATGGGGAGATGTAGCAAAGTAGCAGCAGCCCCTATCATTTTTGTCAGTTAAAATTCCCAAGTGTGTACTCCAAACATGCAGAGCATGTGGGAAAAATCAGATTGAAGGGTGTCTGCATACTTTATACTGGTGTACTGCAGATGCAGCCTGTGTGATTGGCTGACTATGATACATTCCACCTGCCAGCTGCATTACTGAGGGGTTTGAATGGGCCAGTGTGAGTGCCAAAGGGATTATTAGTTATTTATAGTTGATTGCCTTCTGTCTGCTATTTCCTTTTATTTATTTATTTTTTCAATTTCCTCCAGTTTTAAGACCCATGACGATCCACGCAAACCCGTGGAGCTAGTGTAAACATTACTGAGCAGAAAGTGCCCTCCCCTGTACATCACCACACTTAGCTTTCCTTAAACCAGCTAAGCACAGCTAAGCAGCCTCAGACACACCCCTTGCTTAGCTGTGCTTAGCTGAGTGCAAACAGAAGCCACTGAGATCCAATGTGTTTACGCAAACTATGACACACACCCTTTTCATGTCAGCTGCCTCTTCTGCCTATACCACCATGTTGTAGCCCCTACACAGTTAGGTACCTGCGAACAATGTGACCCATTTTGCTATTCAGTAGACTTAGCTCATTTACATACACATAATTGATTATACCCTAGTTACACCACTACACGAGAGGCTATGTCCTTAGCAACCACTATAACCTGCCATTGTATGAATATGCATGCTGGCCAGTATAATGGGGAAATTCATTTTACCTTAAATAATCCCCTTTTACTATTTTTATTTTATTTTTTGTAAGATTGCATGTTTTGGTGCCATTGCGCTCCGCTTAAACATGGCATATGTGCCAAAAACAACTTTAGATTTTTAATATTTTGCATCAGTTTTACATGCCAATGGCCATAGTTTTGGCCATTGGCATGCCTAATGCAACTAATACATGTTTTACTTTTAGTTGACACAGCCCCATTGTTTTTTTATTTTCTTTTTTTTTTTTTTACGGTCTGGCACACAGTTAGCTCCCGTATACATTTTTACTGCAGACATGGCTCCTACGTGGATGCCTGTCTGTTTCCTGGATCGCAAATTCACCTTGTTTGAATGGTTTTCACCAGCAAATTAGGTGATTTGCATTATATGATTGCCTCCATGGCTGAACAGTGCTAGGAAGCTCATGCATGCCCCCAGCATTGCTTCCTGGATTGTTCAGGATCCGTACTCCGTGTTCGAGCCGCACCACTATGCTTACACGGAGATTAGCTCCATGTAAGCATTATTGAATTACTCCCATAAAAAATAAATGCATATCACTATTAATAAAAGTTATTCTAGCAAGTTCAAACCTAATGCTAGTTTTTCTGTGTTGCAGTGTACTAGTTAACCTAAACATGACTGTCCATTAAAAACTTTAATTAGCTTACTATGAAACAGAAAAAACACAGACCATTGTATAAACACCCATAACATCTGTCGCATTCTTAACAAAGTACAGTAGAAGGACTTAATGAAACAAAGTTAATTCATTCAAGCCAATACCCAGTGGTCAGCTCATTATTGTCATGGTACACCCTAACAGAACTTTCAGATTCACTAATCAATTTATTTTACAGATGCATAAAACAAAAATTAAATTAGGATTCAGTGCCTCAAGTATATTTCTGCCAACTTATGGGAACATGGTTACCTTTAAATTATGAATTATTAGTAGTTACATTTTCTTCAAAAGAGCCTGCAAATCCTGCATTATTCATGCACTGCCTTGCCCTGAATGTTCAGTTATGGAACTAGGTAGCTCTTTCAGTTACTAGTCTTTCTAAAATCCATTACATAACCTAAACCTCAATGCTCTTTCTACATGCAGTTTAACCATCACTAATACATTATTGCTATTTTCCAACTTCTTCCACTTCTCCTCTCTTCTTTCTTTCTATACCAGTCTCACTCACTCTTCCAACTCTTACTGATTTTCACATCAGTTTTTACACTGCCTGTCTTTCTTCTTGCTTATATATGCCTTTCCTTACATAGTAGCAGTTATATATCCTATAGCTTCCTACTACAATAAAGGTCCGTTTTTCATCTATGTTTTTCCTGTAAAACCAGTTATAAAACTGAAATTATGTGTTCTGTACTTTGCTGGTAACATTTCTTGCTTAGGACTTATTACAACTGCATTTCCTGTTGCAATTTAATGATCTTATATATTTGCTGTCTTATTCTTTCCACCCCACATACCCCCATGTCCTATTTGAAAACGGTCTGTAACCTATCTACCAAAATGTAAACAAAAAGTTACACATATTTCACATGTGTGTTCTATATTTAAATGAATCAGTCCAGCCAAGAGCTTTGAGTGTTTCTATGCTCTAGCATGTACCTAATTAAATTTATAAATAATTTAGCTGTTTGGAAAAAAATCCATGCCTCTACAGCTAGTTATGATGTGCTGTGTCGTGATATTATTTGCATAAGATGTGTGGCCACACATACTTCTTAAAGAGACCCTTTTCATCCTCTTGCATGCATCATTCCATCCATGCATCATTCTCTATCAGTAAATTACTCAGGCATCAGTTCAATAATTTCTTAACAAACCTCTGCTTTTTTTAATTTGTCAGTCTGATCTATTAATTAAAAAGAATTGAAAAATCAGTCTACATTATCTGAACTTGTACATTTTCTCTGCCACCAGAATCATTGCTATAGAAAAATAATTTGCATAACTTTCTGTCCCATTGGTAGTTATGCTGAAATATATTACAGCAGCTTGGCAAATGAAATGGGCTAATTAGGCATTCAGGACTTTTTTTCTCCATCACCTTTCCTATGGTCAGTAGAACAACATTGTATTCACAAAAAAAAAGTCAATGGAGATTAGTGCTCAACACCATAAAGCAAACAATAAATAAATTAATTAATTCGGGCCTAGTTCTGGGCCTGTAGCTTTTAAAAGAGTTGTACCACATTTTTTATATTCATAGGTGTGTACTTATTCAGGCCCAAAGCTGGGCGTGTACTTTTTGAAAGATCTATCTCAGCTTTGATTCTTATACTAATGGCACTTTTTCAGGCTTATACAACTGTGGCATTCTCAAGGGACATGTTAATCTAGAGGGCCACAGAATCTTCAGTTCTTGTATGTCTAAGTTGTTAAAGAAACCAAGACTAAGAGTTTTATTAACATTAAACAATGCCAAAGTATCAGTATAGCCACTTTCATGAGACAGATAGTGTACTGCTTTTAAGTATACTCAGGAGCTTTATCAGGGACTGCAGGATGTATTCACCCACAACAAAAAGTTCATTATTTTTTTACTATCTGTATTCTTGATTCCATTCAGGAGAAATACAGAGGAACCACAGTCTGGCTGGGATTTAAAAAGGGCTACTACCAGTAGTAAGCCATAAGGTGGTGTCTAACCACTGTTGGATGCCCATTCTGATTTAGAAACAGGCCCACCATAGTGATTTTATGTGATCATTACAATTACCACAGAGGACCATCTCCACAATTGTGCTACTAGCAAATGAGGCATCCTGGGGAGGGGGCTATACCAGTCAGCCATGTGCTCTCCAACAGAAATGCCTGCAAGAAAGAATTTATACAGCTTAGTAATTCTTATACAATGAACTGGCCAAAATGATGCAATACCTCATTATAATCAATGTGCGAGACTGTATGGTAGATAAATGTCAGGATGGTTAGCAGAAAAATAGTGGTAGCGGGATATAGGTGTGTGTGCTGTGTGTCTGTGTGTGTGTGTGTGTGTGTGTGTGTGTGTGTGTGTGTGTGTGTGTGTGTGTGTGTGTGTGTGTGTGTGTGTGTGCACGTGTGTGTGTCTGTGTGTGTGTGTGTGTGTGTGTGTGTGTGTGTGTGTGTGTGTGTGTGTGTGTGGTAGTGTGCATGCCTATCTGCAGGGATATAAGTGGTCTTTGGTGACTGTATGTGCAGATACCTATGAGTATGTGTCAGGCTGGGTGGTCATAGTACAAAGGTTAGTGAAGGGATCATTAGACTAAACATATTTGTGTGTTTATAGGTGAAAGAGTAAGTGTATCTGTGACTTCAACCAAATGTGGGGGGGGCATGCACAGTGAACATGTGTGCGTGTGTGTGTGTGTGTGTGTGTGTGTGTGTGTGTGTGTGTGTGTGTGTGTGTGTGTGTGTGTGTGTGTGTGTATGTGTGTGTGTGTGTGTGTGTGTGTGTGTGTGTGTGTGTGTGTGTGTGTGTGTGTGTGTGTCTGTCTGTCTGTGCATGCATGCATCTGCATGTGTGCAGGAATGGCTGAGTATCTGTGTGGGGGGTACCATACCCCTCAATATTTTTTCTTAAGACTTCTGGACAAAGCCAATAATAATGAGGTTTTCTGACAACAGAAATAGTTTTTAAGTATTACTCCTTGTCACTTAAAAAAGTTAATAGAACCACATGATTTGCATCAACATGCTTTTTCTTAACAATGAGTATGACAATGTTTGGTATTACTGGCTGATTGTAATCCTCAGTGATTTACCAAAAAATTAAGACTTTCATGAGGGACAGGGCAAAAATAACAGGCAAAATCAGGGTTGTCTCTAAAATCAGGGAAAGTTGAGAGATGAATCGCATGTGTGTGTGTGTGTGTGTGTGTGTGTGTGTGTGTGTGTGTGTGTGTGTGTGTGTGCATGTGTGCGTTGTCTGCATGCATGTGGAGAGTGAATGAGGAGGATACCTGTGCCAGACTGATTCAGACAACCACCATTAATTGCCACCAAAAAGTGTTTCTTAATTAACACCAAAACGTGTTTGTAACACTTTCAGTAATTACACTTGATTCAGAGACAAGTAAATTAGCTGATAATGAGGTCTTCGTTGTTGAAGCTAAGCATATCTCTGCATATAATTTCCCACATGTATGGACACTGCAACTTTTGGCCACTACAGTTTATGTGAGCACAGCGATGTGACTTTTCTCCTCTGTTTGTTACCATTTTTGTACTTATCCGTTGCTTTTGCTTTTGTTTTTTTCACTCTAGTGCTTAGTATATGTTCAAAATTCTTAAATGACTTCATCAACAAGGCTAATGAATTATTTTTGTAAGCAGTTATACTTAGGTTAAATGCTTGATGAGAGTGCGACAACCCATAGTTTATGCAACCTGTTTAGATTACATGGTGGCAATTAAATTATGGTATAGCTGACATACATGTGTAACAGGCACTTACATTTCTTACAGACCATGGTTACATACACATATACTGGTTATTTGCCACTGTATTCATAAAGAGCACTTCACTTGCTACAGGAATATCATTATATTGCTAGACAGGAATAACTTGTAGTATAAATCCATGCTTAAAATGTCAGTCAGCCTTGGCAATTTTAATCTGCTTACATCTGCAGCACTGTTTAGCGCAATAGGATTTTGATTTTAATACTGATGCAAGGCAAAGTACAAGATGTGAATGTTGTCACTGTACTAATGTAAAAATATAATGCGTGTCGATCAGAGAAGGTTTTCATTTTGTTACTATGAGTGATATCATATCTCAGTTGCATCCATACTGTCTAAAGCTGTTACTTTTTGAAGGGAATATGGGAGATTTCATAAATACCACACACACTACCATTTTGTAACTTTAAGTGTCATAGAGATTTAGGAAATCCCATTTTTCATTTACCACGCAGATAATGAAAAAAAATCACACATAAAAAAATATACACTAGATATCATGCATGAAGCATCATTAGCAAAGATTACCAAAAAGTGCACCTTTAACTTTATGTGGGAAAAAGAAGATATCCCAGAAAAAAATGACAAGTCCTTCAATTTTACAACTAAGGTTACAAAAGTCCCAGTTATAATTGGAAGGTGCATTGTTTTTAGATTTGAGGAGTGAGTACAGTGAGGACTTCTTCTTTAGAGATAGATGGGGGATAAATGGTGGAAGATATTTTCTAGAGGGTAACTGGGGGTGATAGAGGGGTAAATTGGAGCTAAAGTTATTGATCAGCAAATCTGCTATATCCATGGTTTGGTATAGGGAGTTCTGTTTACTATTAGTTCAGCACACTGTTGGCTGTTCCTTTAAGGCTGCATACATAACTGAAAAATGCCTTATGGTTATCCTTAGCCTGGGAGGATATTTTTGCCTTGAAGTTGGCTTTGGTGGACTTGCTTAGTTCCCTGAGTTGCTTGTTGAAACTGATGAGGGAGTTTTTTGTCTTTTGGGCAAAGTAGTTCCTATTTCTGAACATGATTTTCTTTCTTTTTATGTATAACCTATTTATACTGGGGGTTCACCGGGGGAGGGCTTGTTTCTGGAGTTTGTCATAAGTTTATTTCATTTGGTACTGCTGTTTCTAGTTATTTGCATGTTTGTAAGGGGTTCCTGTAGGCACTCCTGCATTGGCCACAATGTTCTCTGAGTTTGGGGTGGCTTGGAATTTAGCTATGCCATCACTTAATAGGAGGTAGGTAGCCATGGAAACATTCTTAAAGGTTCTGGGGTTTGCTTATATTTATTTCAAGGGTGACTGTGTTGTGATCTGATCTAACTAGTGAGGACATTACACAAGGGAGGGAGGTGTGCAACATTTCCTCAAATATGTGAGTATCGTATCCAGTAGGTATGCTGACTAGTTGCTCCATGGTGTTTGCATTGGCCAAATCTAGAAATCTTTGAGCCTACATTCCAGTGGGTGTGTATATATCCCCATTTATGATGAGATAGTTAAAATCATCCATGGTTTGGGGCTGAATTGTGAGTAACCCCAGTACATTCAAGTATGTAGTATGGTTATCCTGGGTCATAGAAGAGGACCTATAGCTAGCAAGGATATGGTATGGGACTTTATCTAAGGTTAATTGGACATGGAGTAGCTCAAATATGTTATATTGTTTGTACAATCTTGAGGTGTGCTTACTTTTTACTAGACTGATACACTGCCATGTCGTATCTCTTCTTGTGAGGTAACTGGTCTAAATGTCTGGAAAGCATTATAGTCTTACACTGCCAGGGTGACTTTCATAGTTTTAAATAATGTCACAGTAACTGCACAGATGTCAGCACTGTCCAGGGTTAGGGGCACTCCCAGGGAGTGGAGCTTCTTGTTGAGACTCCTAGCACTGAGCAGTAACACCTTTAGGTTATCAATATCAGATTGGTATTGCGTAAAAAGGCACTATGGGTGGATAATGTTTTGGTCAATATCTGAAAGCCTAGTGGGGACAGGTGCAAAATATCCATGGGAAATGAATGTGGTCTGTCAGTTATATCCTCCCAAGCACATTAATTCAAATGCACTAGACCAGATTGTCTCATCCCCCACAAGGGGAGATAACATTCTAGACTTGGGTTTCACCAACATGGGTGACTGCTGCACTAACCCCATAGTAAGTTCTTCCCTGGTGAGATTAGACCATCGGTTTGAAGTGTCTATTCCATCCAACCCCTCCCCCAGCAGTAACCAGGCTAAAAAACTTCTCAAAAGCTGACTACAACCTCCTAAGGGAGGGTATCAATAGCTTCACACCACTGTCCCCCTCAGAGGATGCAGACAACTATGCTGAATAGTATGCCAGTGCAGTATACAAGCACCTGTACAACTGCATGGACTCAGCTATACCCAACAGAACTAAAATCAGCTCCTCAAGGAAACACAAACCTATGTGGTGGACATCCTCTATCAAAAGGCTTTACAACAAAATGAAGAAACCATTGTCCAAGGGTAAAAAGGCACAAATCCCCAATTAGAAAAACTCCCTCCTTAGCCTCAATAAGCAAATTAGATCACTAGTGAAAACCTGCAAAGCCAATTATGAATCAAAACTAGCCTCTGAAACAAAGGCTAACCACAAAGCCTTTTTCAGTTACATTAGAAACCTTCATGGCAAAGCCCAGGTTTGTTCCAAATTAGTTCTTAATGATGCCACTTACACTGATCCTGTTGACTTAGCCAACCTGCTAGCAGATAGATTGAGTGCAAACTTTACCCCCCATCCCCCCAAAGGCCCATTCAACATCCTCAATACCTGCCCCGCACCTCACATCTCCATAGATCACAGAATGAAAAAAATGCCCCAGTGCATGAAAAGGTGGAAGACAAAATCACTCAAAAAATCAAAACCACCACAGCAGGCTCAGCAACCAAGAGATAGAATTGATAAGAAAGGCAAAAACTTGGACAAACATCGCTTTCGTCAACCACTGACTTCATCAGAAAAACAATCTAAAAAAACAGAACACATTTAAATGCACACATCAATTAACAGCTAATAAACATCAATTGCCAATAAGTAACACCCTACTGCTGAATTAAAATACACAATACATAACATTTAAATTTAAGTAAACGGCCTATTAAAATTTATGTAAAAGTATGTACATAACATAATTTTTGAATTTTACACCTCCTGTCCTTAAAAACATTTAATATTGATAGAATCGTTTAGACTTGCCCCCGGATTCATGAAGCTCGGCGCAAGGCCGGTGTAAGGCCTGCGCCGGCCGTGCGGCATATAAATGGTGTAGTAGCGCCATATGCATATTAATGAAGGTGCGCCGCTACCACATCTACGTGCATAGGACACGTGCACGAGTGCATGGGGCGTTACTAAGCTGCACCCGGAGGCGTGTCAATGTCGTCTGGCGATGAGCAACCTAAACTGCTGAATATTATAGCCTGCCTGCAATAGTAATCGCACCTATCAGTGTCCGTGGATAATGAAACGTATGCAAAGCATGCAAGACATTTCCCGGCCACACAAAATGGAGAATCAAACAGAAATGCACGCAACACAATATGAGTTCCCGTCCATGGAACAAATGATATTTAAAATCGTGTGTCCATAATGTACTGCACTGTCAGAAGTTATACCCAGTGGAAGTGAAGCGCATCATGTCAGCGCGCCGCCAATACACACGTCTAGCCCCATGGGTATGGTCACCAGCAGTCCCACAGTGGTAGTGATAGTACACAGCAGGGCAGTTGTGGCTATAGAACAACCGTAAAGAAACCTGACAGTCCAAATTGTATACCAAACACACACAAACATATGTATATTAAAATGTGCTATACACATGAACAGGAACGTAACCGTCATATACACATAGGATGCTATATGCGGAACCGGGATATCCAAAAGTAGAACCCATGCATGCAAATGCAATACGCAACAACCCCAGTATAGCACATAACCTGCACCCATGTGCGAATGTCCACCAAATCCAGCTACCAGCCTTGCGCATCCGTACACCTGCACATAGCGAGTATTCCCCATATATAGTAGGAAGTATCGTCCTAGGCAGTGTCCGGATTGCAAATATGTATCCCACGATTGTAAACATCCCATCACAGGTACGTAAATCCAAATGCCTGCGCGTTAATGTTCCGGCAAAATGTGTGATCATCCCGCGTGGGATAAGTAACCTGTTGAAACCTCAGAGTTGTTTACACGCCACGGTGTCCATTACTGTACACATCTGGACAAAACATGTATGTGTAGTCACGGTACTGTTCAGTTTCTACACAGACATGCAATTCATACTACGCAGGATGGAACAGCTGTCCACCATGCAGGTCACCCCACTAGGGTTGCCACCTGTTCAGATGGCCAAGGTGGGACATCCCTTGTAGAAATGTGAGATTTTGCAGGATAAAACATTCCCCCGGCCAGTGCAAAGGACAGAATTACATGTGTATGCCAAGATAAAAGCTTATTCCATAGCATTTGAATAGCTTATGCTATCCCAAATAATAGTTGTGTGTACCAGATACAAAATACCTGTATCATGCAACTAATAAAGAAAATAAGAAATATATTATTGTCTTAAAATCACAGGACATTTGCCATGTCTTAGGTGTTGTCGCAGGACACAACTGTCCAAAGTGGGACCTCCCCTCACAAAGAGGAACAAGTGGTAACCCTACACCCCACTGAATTATCGACAGTATATATTCAACTCAATCACATACCGACACCACCTCGAAACCTATTACAGCAACAAAACCTGGACAAAGCCTAAAAGGATGGGTGGGCAAATAGGGACAGCTGTAATTACTGCTCTCACAAACTTCAAAAGTTCACTGAATAATAGTATGTACATAAGCATGAAATGTTGTGAAGGATGTGAGGTAGTCCCCAGTATTACAGAGGTCTGTACATTTATACTGTAACAAACCGTCACATATGTTGACTGTACTACTGCATACCTGTAGTTAATTCATAGTTAAGTCATGTGCAAAATAATAACCCTCATAAGAATGAATACAGGAAATAGTCAAATGTGAATGGGAACACCACTCACCGTGGATTATGTATTGTAACCACCCCCCACCCATATTATGTATTGCCAACATCATAAGCTGCTGACAGATAAAATGTTTAAAATGGACAAACCCTGTTCATGTGCTTTGTCTGACATTTGAACACGGTCAGGGCGGCTCCGTTCACCAGGCAGACAAGCCTAAACCCAGATCACCACATGAACACCCTGACAATTAAAGACTTGTATGTGTCAGGACTATAAGCATTGGGGTTCTGAATATCCCTGCAGTGATGAAATATGCAGTCTGGGTCCAGAGCAGTAGAGAATAGGGAATGTGTAACATGTAGTACCGCATTTTTCCCAGCAGGAGAATGGATGCCTGTGTCGTAAGTGAAGCAGTGAGGCATATGTTAATGTAGCTATGTACTATGGGTATGCATATAAATGAGTCAGAACACCAAACGTATAGTGGTTACAGCATCCGGCCAATGTGAATGCAGTCCCGGTTCAACTACGACTACAGCACATATAATGTTAAAGTGTAATGAATGCGTCTGTGCTGTACAGACATTTAAATATGTAAAGGTGAACGTGTGTTTCGCATATGTCCATTAACTGGATTAGAGATATTTTACTGGTACTGTCACAAGTAATAAAGCCCACGTAAGCACAAAGACTTAGCAAACATATGTAACCCACAATAAGGATATGCATGTGCGCCTGTGCATAACCCACAATAAGGAAATGCAAGTGCGCCTGTGCATGTGTAATCCGCTCACAGCATAGCAAATGAATGCTAGTTTCTACACGTAATGTCTATATATGGATATATACATTTGTGTATAGATATATATATCCACAGACTTAAACTAAATAAATATATGAAATAAAGAATGTACAGCTATATATATATATATATATATGTATATATGTATATATATACATATGTATATATATATATATATATATATATATATATATATATATATATATATATATATATATATATATATATATGGGTCTACCTGACATGGTCGACAGTTCATATGGTCGACAGTTTATTTGGTCGACAGTTCATTTGATCGACAAGCATTTTAGGTGGGGCTTGCCCCACCCCCAATGGGGGCTGCCCCACACCCCCAACTATATATATCAACTCCAGGGTTGCACAACATTGGGGAAGGGAGCAAATCTGCTTGTCAACCAAATGAACTGTCGACCAAATGAGTGTCGATTATATGACCATGTGAAGGGAACCCATATATATATCTATATATATATATATATATATATATATATATATATATATATATATATATATATATACATACACTCAAACACATACAACATCAATTGATATATACCTAACAAACATATAAACAAATGTCCTCGTAGATATAACACATGTACATAAATAGGTTACACCATAGCTAGTATGGATACACATAACAGACATGCAATTAAGGTAAATACACTGCTGCTCCCAAAACTACTGCCCGGAAAGTATCAGTGTGCCAGATCTGTAAGTTCTACTCTTTAAACATGGATATAGGTGTCCTTTGCAGGACTCCAAAAATAGTGAATCTATAAATGCACAGCCCTGTAATGATTGCTGCAAAGAAGTGTCATCCGCAACTACAATATAGCTGTTCATGCAACAGTAGCTTGTGCAAGTGTAATAACACATGGGTTGACAGAATGTAAGACATATGTACCGACATGCGGAGAGTGGATAGTGCTTAGAAGTGTTGTCATAATTTATTATCGCTCACATTAAATATGTGTTAAGACTACCGTGGAGGGGTGTCATGTCTGGGAATCATGGGTATGCAATAATGGGCCTAGGTGCCTAGGTGTTGGTTGGCACAGATTTATGAGGTCCGCCCCATGGGAGTGATTAATATACCTATGTGGGTATAGCAGACGCCTCTAACTTCCTAAAATGAAGAACCCATCTACCGGATATCGTGTAAACTATTGGGGAAAGACGTAGGGAGTTATATTAGTGTCGTGTAAGCGATTATCATGGATGTACATGCATGCGAATAAGATGGTAACCATACCTCTCAATCAGAATAAGACATCTGGACAAAGGCATTGTAAAATAAGTACAAATAGGGAATATCTCAAATATTCCTCTTACAAAGTCAGAACGTGGATAGAATAATGGATCAGTCAACAGTATGAATGTTTTGAGGGTTATTAATTGTAAATAACGAATGTCCCACAGTCCCAAATGACTTCCCACTAAATTACCAGAAAGGCATTGCACAATATTATTAAAAAAGGAACAAAATCAGACATCTTAGTTAGGGACATTTACCCAACATGTGTACAGTTGAGAGGTATGAAGGTAACCCTGACCTAACTAAATGTACAGAACTAGTGCGATTAGGTGGACAGGTGTGAAGAAAGACATGATGACAAATGACAAAACATGTATAAGTCAAAAGCATGTACCTCAACAAATCTGGATGAATACTAATGCCCTGTGATAGTCAATGTGGAAAGTTAATAGAAACAACATTGATGTGTCCCTCAGGGTGCTATGCAGTGTCCCCGAGACAGTGTTCAGTCTCCCACACATGCATGTGAGTTCTGCCACTGACGGAAAGCGCAAATACCGGTGAACACATAAGGTAGATGATAGCAGAATATGTTTTGATCAGCAGCTGTTGGCTTTTGTGAGGAACACAACACTCTGGGTGGGTGTGTCCTACAAAAGGAATGTAATGGCATCTGGCCTGTGATTTCTCCATATATTGTGTGTAGTGGTGTAATAAAATGACATATCTTGTATCAGAAACAGATACATGTTATAGGAAACAGTATCATCGACTATACCACTACAAGACAAATCTGAAGGTATGAAAAGTGCTGAAGTAGTCAGTGTAGTATTGACCGCAGGTATGTGTGGACTTGTCAAATGTCACAGCTGTACATATAGTCCCGATAGGGCTGTCACCTCTACAAATGATGAAAGTGGGAGGTGCTCTGTATAAATGACAGAAAAATAAGCCCCAAAAAAGTCATAA